>NC_135508.1:17360000-17530000 GCF_051989575.1 Stigmatopora nigra
GAATCAAATGACTTATTGTCCACTTTTCTAAACTGACTGTTACTTAATCACATATCTGTGACATGAACACAGCACAAATCCGTATTGTTAATCCTCACAAGAGTCACGAGGGGGGCTGGATCTCCACTAATCATGGGCAATAAGTGGAGTAAACCCCGAACGGGTCACCGTGCTCTTGTGCTCGTAGGGTACTATTAAACCATGTATCTGGCTACTATGTTACCAGCACAGTGCCTGCAAGAAGCCCTGGTGGGCCCCCACCGTGGGGGCAAAGTAGAGAGCCGCCCCCCACGCTCTCTCTCTCTCTCTCTCTCTCTCTCTCTCTCTCTCTCTCTCTCTCTCTCTCTCTCTCTCTCTCTCTCTCTCTCTCTCTCTCTCTCTCTCTCTTTGCATGATGGTTTTGGCAGACACAGTAGGTAAACAAAAGCACATTGTGAGCGTCAAGCCTTGGAGCGTGAAGCACTGAGAGCCATTTCTTCACCTTTCTAACCAGCAAGAGCACTTGATGATCTCTACGCATCTCTTTAGCCGCATCTTGGATGAATGTCTAAGGTACAAACCATTTCCAGAAGATTATGAAGTGAAGTTCTATTTGCCTATGGTCATATAAGCATCATTTTTTGTCCGATTGCAGTGACCATGCCATGCGTGCAGACCCAGTGCAGCTCCTCTCCTCCAGGAGCCAGCCCCGCGTCTCAAAGCGCAGGTGGAGAGCCGAGCTGTGACCTCCTCTCACCAGAGTTCCTCAAGTTCAGCATGGACCTTGCCAACAGTGAAATATCAGCCACATCACCCAGCGCAGATGCTTACGCTTGTAGCTATGACGCCAAGTCCCAGTGTCTCTTCCAAATGCCGCTTCATGGGGAGATGTCATCGTGCATCAAGGCGGAGGATGCGCGTGGATTCCCAGCTCGCTTCCAGTCCAACCAACAGCAACAGCACCTGCATGCGGCCGATTTGTTGTCCTCTGCGAGTTCTGTTTATTATTATCAGTCTCCATCCTCACGCGCGCCCATCACGGCCAACTTTCAAACTCCACCAAGAGCAACATGGGAGGACGCGCACAGTTCTCTCTTCCGTCAAGAGTATTTAGTAGCAGCACAGAGGAAAAACGCCTTCTCCACATTCTCCCTCTTTTCCATCAAACATCCTCATGAAGGCAATCCCAACTTTTCAGCGTGCACTCCGGTGAAATTTGACGCTTTTGAAGCACTTGACACTCCTGGGCTTCTTTGCCGTGCTGGACTTGGGAAGCAGACGTGTGCGGCTTTTCACCCTCTCCAGCTGGCTCACAGTCAGCAGCAGTTCATGGACCACTTCGGTACCCCCACGTGCGCACCCGACCGAGGACGACTGAGCGCGGAGGGTTTGTGCGCGGTGTGCGGGGACAACGCAGCCTGCCAGCATTATGGAGTGCGGACCTGCGAGGGCTGCAAAGGTTTCTTCAAGGTGGGTTCTTTGACCACACACATACATAGATGTGTAAAAAAACATGTAGTATATGTATAGGTTGCATACAATAGTTCTCTATCCATATGTCACCAGTATCCATGCTTCAAAGATAATGCTCCCAAACCAGTTAGACACAAAGAGCAAAATAATTCAACTGTGAGAGTCAGAGTCACACCATGCAGTGACCTGCCAAAATAGACATACACACCAATAAAAACACCGAATTAAAACCATATTATTCACCATAACACTGTCTTCACCTTCCAAAAAACAGCCAAATCTGACAAATTATATTTTAAAGGTAATTTATGATTTATTTGTCATGGACCCTGATACATTTGAGTGTGTTTTAGGCATGAATAAAAACATGAGGCAAAGAGACACAGCATATACAAAATATGATAAGAAGCACAAAGCCGTATGTGGCTCAAGAGCCGCGTGTTCGCCACCCTTGTCCTAAACATAAATAGCCAAATAAACCCAATATCTGCGAAAGGCAGAGCCTAGTTTGGTTACTAGATGTATAACGGTTATTATTTTTACTGTTCTGATTTGTTAAATAAACATGTAAGAATCATACCCAGTATAGTATTTTGAAAAGCTTTAGACTCAGTGGGGAACACCAGAGTTATCTAAAGTCACATTTGGAGTTCTATAAGTTCTTATGATACAAATACAAAACAATTAGAAGGTTATTTAAAAAAAAAAAACTGTTAAAAAACTGTCAAAAATGTAATGTTAAGGGTAGATATCAACATATCACAATTTGTATTTTCAGTCATTGAAAGGCTGTTTGTATATTGGGAAAAATATACACTTTTATTAAAATTAGAAAGCCACACAAAATTAAAGTTTAAAAATCTCACATTATTTCATCCAAGAAAAAAAGTTACTGATGACTGCCACCTGATGTTTACTATATACAAAATAACTTCTCACTTGGACAATGAGTAATTAAACTGAGAGGTAGACTATCGTCTACTCTTGTTTTATTGGATTAGCAAGTGGAAAAATTGGGAGTCAGCGCTAATCTACAAGATATATTTTTCTTAATTTTTGTTTCAGTGTGAAATGAGTAGAAATACATAAATCCATGTAATGCACATTATGTCATTAAATAAACACATTTCACGCAGCGCTTTGTTATTTTGCTTGAAGCCTGCATTGTGTTGCTCATTTCTTAATGTCTGCCAGCAGGATTGTTGGATGTTTGAAGAGCAGACTTCTCTGACCTTTCTATGTTCATATTGTGTTTCTATTTCCATAAATCATGCAAATTTGTTCATTTGGAAACTCCAAATTTTTCTTTACGCGCAAATCTGAGTTGCAAACCTTTTTTGTGCATCTATATATGCTCTGATGTGCTGATATGTTCTCAGTCAAGGGTAGAGCTCACCTGAAGTAAAAGTCAGCTGTGATAGGTTTCAGCTCACCCATGACCCTGAACAGTTTAAGGAGTAAAAAAATGGATAGATGGATTACTCACATGCCTGCTTTTGACCTCCTGACCTTAGCGTTCACTGGGCCAAATGCCTTGTTTGAAAATCGCCATTGACGTGCTGTGAATCAGAAACCTTCTTCTTCCCTCTTTGATAAAGATTCCCAGGACAATTGCTGCAATTATGAATGGCCATGACCCTGTATTTACCCAGACTGGCCTGTCGGCAAATTGAATGCTTTGCAGCACCTCACAGAACCCCCAGGACCAAGAATACTGCTCCTGATTTTCAAAGAGCCTTTCCACTTAATGGTATTTTGAGTATCTTAACACCTCAAAATCAGTGGAACATTGATGCTCACGTTTCTTTATGAGTCTGTTTCTGAAATGTTTCAGTGTTTTCACCTCATGTCTTTGTCAATAGAACTTTTGTGTGATGACTGAATATTGTAATCCTCCTTTAGCGCACAGTGCAGAAAAATGCCAAGTATGTGTGTTTGGCAGCCAAGAGTTGCCCAGTGGACAAGCGCCGGAGGAACCGATGCCAACACTGTCGCTTCCAGAAATGCCTTGCAGTGGGAATGGTCAAAGAAGGTAATATATGAATGCTGTCAAACAGTTTCCTGAACTGTGACATTATTTTTTACAGTCTTTTCTTGGGGTGGGGGGCTCCTTATGTCATTCAGTGGTGCGGACTGACAGTCTAAAAGGTCGCAGAGGTCGCCTTCCCTCCAAGCCCAAAGGGCTTCCTGACTCCTCCTCACAGTTCAATTCATTGCTCAGTTCCCTCGTCAAAGCACACGTGGAGTCCAACCCTTCATCCTCACGGCTTGATTACTCAAAAGTAAAACAAAAATGCTCTTAATATCAGAAGGAGCTTTGACTCCATAGAACACTTACCATACGTTTTTATTTTTTGTGGCCTTCCGGAGTTTCACGAAGGTCTAGAAAGCCCTTCAGGAGATGATGCTCAGCATGTGCGGCAATTTTACGACCTTCTGACCAGATCAATGGAAGTGATTCGGGCATGGGCGCTGAAGATACCTGGATTTGTCTCTTTGCCTAAGCATGACCAAGATCTCTTGTTCTATTCATCATTCTTGGAGCTTTTCGTGTTACGGCTGTCGTACAGGTAAACAGGGATTACTTTCTAAAATTTCAAGTCATTCATATGTTGGAATTGTCTGTGATACTATCAAAGAATTATGCACCTGCATTCTGATTCACTCATACAACCAGATCGATCCATTAGCCTTTAACTTACTGGCTGCCAATAAAAGCAATAAAAGCCCAAGTCAACTTGACTGAGAAGTGCTGGCAGCTCTTATTGGTCCTCCCAATCAAAACAGATTGGATGTCTACCACTGCCAATGTTGCTGAAACATAATCTAGTGCCGATGGAACTTTTGGCCTTTATGTATGTACTATTCGCTAATATAGTATCAGCACTATTGGAGGCAAAACCATATTTTATTTCCGATCTTGTGTCAGGTGAACGCTTAATACAATAAGGAATAAAGGTGAATTTCCTATTTTACCACACCCATTATTGAATTATGAAATGGAATAATAATTGATTTTGTTTTTGTTGAAATACATGATTACAAAAACAAAAAACAATAATTGAAAAATGTTTTTCTCTCTTTACTTTTCTGTAATAAGAGGCACACAAAAGCGAAAACTACATTTGTGTGTTGCTGCTCATTCTATTTTGCTCCCATTCAAAATGCATTGGATGTCAATGCCTGCCAATTAATCAACCAGGCAGGATAAGGTTTTTTTTTGTTTCAGATCCAATCCTGTTGAAGGGAAGCTAGTATTCTGTGATGGCTCTGTGTGGCACCGCCTTCAATGTCTGCGGGGGTTCGGTGAATGGATTGACAGTATTGTGGAGTTCTCTACCAACCTTCACAAGATGAATCTGGATATGGCTACCTTCTCCTGCATATGTGTTCTTGCCCTAGTCACTGGTGAGACGTCCCATTCTTCTTTATTGAATTTATATCAATATATATCTTCATATATATATATATATATATATATATATATATATATATATATATATATATATATATATATATATATATATATATATATATATATATATATCTTTTTTTTTTTTTTTTTTTTTTTTTTTTTTAAATAATCAATGTTGTTGGACAGAGCGACACGGACTGAAAGATCCGAGGAAGGTGGAGGAACTGCAGAGTAGCATTGTCAAATGTCTAAAGGAGGGCAGTCTACACATAGAGAGAGACTCAACCAAATGGTCAAATCATTTGTTTAGACTGGTGGAAAAGCTTCCTGAGCTGCGCACTCTGTGCATTCAAGGCCTTCAAAGGATTTTTTATTTAAAGCTGGAGGATCTGGTGCCGCCACCTGCAATAATAGATAAGTTATTCCTCGACACGTTACCCTTTTGAAAACCCCAGAGGGCTCATTCAAGGACATTGTGAGAAGTTTGTTCTGCGTCAAGTAAAGATTTATTTAAGAATCCAGCACACAACATTTCATGTTGAATCGTACTTTCCTCTAAATGTGAAATTTGAATTCCAATGAATGGTGATTTTTATCCAACAAACATTATTTTTTAATACATTTGCTAATTCACAATTGTCTTGTCAATATAAATCTGAAAATCCTGTTTCGTGTGTACTCGTGAATGTAAATGTATTTGTTTTGTCTTGCCAAGTTTGTTTCAATAAATAACCTTTGACAATTGCTGGACTCCTTCATTTCAGCTCAGAACAGGTGCAAAAGCTATGACAAAAGATCAGCATGGAGTCAGAGGACTAAAGAATGGGGCCCTTTCAGTCAATCCTTTAATTTATTTTAGTATTTTACTATAGATGACATGACACGCCCCCAATGAGTGGAGAAGCAGTACATAATTCTATTACATTAGGTTAGATTAGATTAGATCTGAATTTAAACCATTACAATCAATAGTATCTGCTGGAAATAGTTCAAAAGTATTAGCAATGGAATTGTTTCTTTAATAGGCACATTTCAAAAATGTCCTCCTATGAAAACAATGTATTTTTTGGTTCACAATGTGTTCTTGTATAAATATTGATTGTGTATGCCACTAGATGTTGCAGGTTATTATAATGTACTATATTGCAATTTTGTCGAATATCGATTATTTATCTGTGGCGACCCCTGTGGGGATAACATGAAAGTCAGTCACATTAACAGTCTTTGAGTGAGATGTGATTAGGGCTGTATAAATAAACTTGACTAGACTTAGTTTCAGTATTAGATGACTCTCCACTTACGGTCTAAATCAAATGCCAGATTTTCCTCAACTGGAGAATGTGAACTTCCTGGAAAATAAAGTTTCTCTTTACTTCTGGGATACTTTCGAGCCCTAAGGGCCCTCAAGCCATCTAATGACCGCACAGCAACATCAAATAATATTTCATCAATTTGTGTGAGTGCTCACTTTCATCTCTGCACCCATCCAGCATCAATACAGCTTAAAGCCTTATCAGTGGTAACACAGAGCCCCCGAGCACCAGCCCAACGCTGATGGGTCAAAAGGCCCAGACCCCTGATGACTTTTAACATGTAATCTATCGCCGATTAGAACGAATTACTGATCAGGTGCATAGAATGTTTTGCGGAGTGCATGTACATTTGTTGACCAGCAAACACGCCAAATATGCATCCATCCTACCTCTACTGCTATATGTCTTCTAACGATAAACATAATAATGATGTATATATATGTTAATAATTTCATAGCTATATTATAGCTTTATCACTTTTTAAGAACAAAAAAAAGAGTTAGTTTGCTTTTGCAGCCCAATTTTGATGACTTCAAAGCACCATATTATCTTAACAAATTTAAAGTGGATTTCAGTTGATTAGTGGTTTAAGATGAAGTGGCCACTTCAAAAAAAACAAAATAATAATTGGGAGAGTTTCATTTTCAATGGATTATCCTTCAATAGGTCTCTCCAATTGTGACCCAGTAGGGGGGTCCAAACACTTGAATCAATGGATCGGATTATGGAATACAAGAGTCTCCCGAGAGACTGGAAATCTACCCAAATCGCTCACTTACACCTGAAGCTAATGAGGTCACCGGTGATAATTATTCCAGTGCGGGAGATTTGTTTCTTTGCGTTTGAGTAGAAAATGAGAAATAAATACTTGAAAAGGTAATCTCTGGATTACCTTCACACCTCCAGCAAAATGCAACCTGTGAAACAAAATGACAATGGCGCTATCTGTTGACAATAACTGATATTACAAGTAGTAAACTATCAAAGCTTAGTTTATATTGGTTTGAATATGAATGGAAAACATATATAAAATAAAAATATAATCATCCACTACATATCCAAACCACTTAACCTCACAGGGGTTGCAGGGGGTGCTGGAGCCTATCCCAGTTAACTACAGGCACCATCATAATCATAATTAGGGGCAATTTAGAGGGTTCAATCATCCTTTACTGCATATTTTTTGGATGAGAGAGGAAACTGGAGGCAAGAGGAGCAAGTCTGGATATGAAATCTTTATTAGAATAATCCAAGGGACAGGCAGAGGCATAAAAGTCATTGTACGTGGTCCATGGTCCGTGGTCGTGGGCCTGGATCTTGGTCGGGATCCTGGGAGCAAAAACAAGAGGTGGTAGATTAGTAGACATTATTAAAACAATCCAACAGCCTGGTTAAGTTCTTCTTGGCTTTAAATATTCCCAACTGGCTGATGATGAATCACACCTGGAAACGTTTGAGTGATTAGGGGCTGGGCCTGAGACTAGGTAGCAGGCACAACCAGCCACCAATCTGGTCTGGGGCTTGACAATCTGTGACATTAACACAGCACAAGTTCACACAAAAATTTAGTGTTAATCTTTACAAGAGTCGTGAGGAGAGCTGGATCTCCACTAATGGGTAAGAAGTGGGGTAAACCCTGTATTGTTTGCCATGCTCTAGTGCTCGTAGGATACTATTAAACCATGTATCTGGCTACTATGTTACCAAACAGAGTTGTTGCAAGAAGCCCTGAGACAAAATTTCTTATCTAAATTAGGGAAGAAATGTGAAAAAATGTAAATTATATCATATGCATACTGGGTTAAACGAGGGAGAGTAACAGTCAATTTATAATTTTATGTATTCTGGCAAAATATTGGTGTCATACTTTTCAACTGTGTGCCTAGCTATGAGCAAAGTCATCTGCAAATGAGGCCCCATTTGCTTTTGGTCTGAAAAGGAAATGCAGGAAGTCTTCTCACAGGGTGGAAGCCAAACTGGGTGGAAATTCTACTACTGGCTCCACCTCTGCCTCCTCCTACTTTGTCAGTTATAAAAGTATGTGTTTGACAGGCCGACTGGACTTTACTCACAGAGATCTCATTATAGGTGCACTGTGAGGACCATCTGGTTTTGAATTCTTTTCCGAAAAAATAAGGACACTGCAAACATCAAAATGGTGAGTTTTAGAATTGTTACTATTGTGAATCTTCTGTGTTGTTAGCTGTACTTTTCCTATTTTTTTCTCTGGCAACCATCTGCCAAATCAGCTTACTCTGAGAATACAAAATGTGCTTGAAGTCGAAAAGAAATGAGGGCAAAGTAGTGGAAAGGGGCCTCTAGGCATGTGACTGTGGCTTTACTGAAGGTTAACACTTTCCATATGGGGCCTAGAGGCCTGATAAAAGGGTTTATGTGCGGGTCTTTCTGGTGGGGAATGCTGATGTGGCCTCTATAGGCCGAGAGGTTTTCAAATATTTTAAGCTTAATATATATAGTTTCCTAAAAACAAATGCAAATGATTGTGGTCAAATGGCAGATTAGGATTGATATAGTAAACAGTCTTAAATCCTTTGTTCAATATTAGTTGGCCAAGGAACTACTGTCAACTTTTTTGGCGGAATCGGGGTGTGTTGTAACGTTTACAGCTTGTTGAGAAAGAGCGATGATTGGTGCAATTTTGAGCGGCTGCCACTTCCTGCTCGGCCATTCAGGATACAACATGTCGAGAAATAGTGTGTGGCGTCACAAGCTGACAAATGGAACTGGACTACAATCTTTTCTCCATATTGTGATGACGCTTTCAAACGCACTTTTTTTAAATATACACATTCAAACAATGTGTTTTCAGTAAATTTAATTACTGTATTTTAGAGGTTTTTGCAGTTTGATCTGATTAGATATGAAAACATGTGTAGTTGTCGTAGGTGGACAATTTTAGTTTTAATCATTTAAAAGTGCTTCTACGTGATACAATAACATTATGTTACATTGTTCTAGAGTTCTTTTCAACACATTAATGATGTTCGTGTATTAAGGATGTGTGGATGTTTATGATAATGGCATCCATATGGGGGGGCAGCTGCTGAATGAATCCCTCAAAATAGCTGCTCTGGCTGCTGTCTCCATACTTAGCAAGCCCCTATTGGGAGGACAAGGTAGGGTCAAAGGTCAAGGTTAGGGAATGCAAAACAAAACACCAAGCAATTCTGTACTGTAATCATTGGATGCGCACTAGGCAGCCAGTGACGCAGTTGTAGCATCAGTGGAAAAACACAATGAGACTCATTGTGGACATGTTTTAAGCTTGACTATCTGCAGAGGGCTAGACAGAGTGGGTAGGAGCGGGAGAGAGGAATTTCCCAACAACACAAACATACCCATGAGTCATGTCCCATCCCCCTCTCTCTCTCTCTCTCTCTCTCTCTCTCTCTCTCTCTCTCCAAAGAAAATGAAGTCACAAGGTGAAAATTTCACAATGTTGATAGAGAGGCGCGTACAGGGCACTTGAAAAAAATGCCGCTCAGGAGTTTTGATGACTATGAACCCAAAGAAAACTTGTTTGAGCTCGGTAAATATCCTGAGTTGTAGACGTTCAGTGCTTTAGGCCAAACTGCTGCACAACTATGAGACTTGACTTGTAAATCGTAGCCTGCCTCCTCCCATTTCCTGCTCTTCCCTGACTTAAGAAAAAAAACTTGAAAATTCTTCAGCAGGGTGTGAGATCGTGGGGCCCACATATGTGCTAATCACCACCTCTTACTTATTTAGCACAGGTTCCAACTACTTTTGATTGCCAGGATACACACAGAAATGGTTTATTTGGCTCGGAACAAAATGGAATTTGTGCCCATGTTAAGTCTTTTCTTTCCTTCATCCCCATGCAGCGCGAGTGTATCTCCATCCATGTGGGTCAGGCTGGCGTCCAGATGGGCAACACCTGCTGGGAGCTGTACTGTCTGGAGCACGGCATCCAGCCTGATGGCCAAATGCCCGAACCTAGGCGCACGGGAGGCTCTGATGATTCCTTCACCACATTTTTTAGTGAGACCGGCACCGGCAAGTACGTGCCCCGGGCCATATTTGTCGACCTGGAGCCCACCGTCATCGGTGAGTTGGACTTTCGTTGAAGTAGCCGACTGTACTGATTGAATTTGATATTAGTCGAAGTTGTAGTCTGCTTGTAGACTATTGCTTGATTTGTTAAAAAGTATTTGTTGTTTACACATTTGTTTGTAGAACAAATACACAGCACTTATTGTTCCTAGCAGCATTTTTTATTATTTTCAACACTGACCCAATGCCCAGTTTTTATTGGCCCGCAGAAAACAATGAAAATGAATATGGCATGCATAAAGGGCTTAAATACAGCCTTCATTGCACTTCTCAGCTTTAACACTAGATTGAGCTAATCACTTAAACAGAGGTCAAAACCTTAAAATTTGTGCAACCAAAAGTAGAAAGTTGTGTAGATTTGTTTCAGTAATGTAAATATAAGTATATATATATATTAGAACATCTTTATATCTTTTTATTATTTTGTTGTTTGTGGCCCCTTAACTCAGGTGTCTATTGCTGTCAATAGCAACCAATGGATTAATACTTAAAATACATTTCAAAACCCAATTTTTATTGATTTATTTTCTTGATTTCATGTATCTCTTTAACAAAGAAAAATGGAAAGATTTCAAGTTGGCCAATGCATCGTTTTATGTTTTTTAATGTTCAAACTATCTTGCAGATGAGGTGCGCTCAGGCACATATCGTCAGTTGTTCCATCCAGAGCAGCTCATCTCTGGGAAGGAGGATGCTGCCAACAACTATGCCCGTGGCCACTATACAGTTGGGAAGGAGCACATTGATTCAGTACTGAACAGGATACGAAAATTGGTGAGCAGACGCAAAGTATTTCTGAACAGTTGTCAGAGTTAATAGTTCTCTCCCTTGAATATGGCTCTTATTGTACATTTTTTCCCCCACCATTTTTAGATAAAATCAGTTGAAAAGTCAAATTTCCCTAATTCCTATCCTCAACAGAGAATATTTTAAGTGAAATTGTCTCTTCTCTTTCAGTCTGACCAGTGTACTGGCCTCCAGGGTTTCTTGGTGTTCCACTCCTTTGGAGGAGGAACTGGTTCTGGCTTCACCTCTCTCCTAATGGAACGTCTTTCAGTAGACTTTGGTAAAAAATCCAAGCTGGAGTTTGCCATTTATCCAGCTCCTCAGGTCTCGACTGCTGTGGTGGAGCCATACAACTCCATTCTGACCACACATACCACCCTGGAGCACTCAGACTGCGCCTTCATGGTAGACAACGAGGCCATCTACGACATCTGCCGTAGGAATCTAGACATCGATCGCCCCTCCTACACCAACCTGAATCGACTCATCAGTCAGATCGTCTCCTCCATCACCGCCTCGCTGCGCTTTGACGGAGCTCTGAATGTAGATCTGACTGAGTTCCAAACCAATCTGGTGCCCTACCCACGCATCCACTTTCCTCTGGCGACTTACGCCCCCGTCATCTCGGCGGAGAAGGCGTACCACGAGCAACTGACGGTGGCGGAGATCACCAACTCCTGTTTCGAGCCAGCCAATCAGATGGTGAAGTGCGATCCTCGCCACGGCAAATACATGGCCTGCTGTCTGCTGTACCGCGGTGACGTCGTGCCCAAAGATGTGAATGTGGCCATTAGCAACATCAAAACCAAGCGCTCCATCCAGTTTGTGGATTGGTGTCCCACCGGCTTCAAGGTAGGCATCAACTACCAGCCCCCCACCGTGGTGCCTGGAGGAGACCTGGCTAAGGTCCAGAGGGCCGTGTGCATGCTGAGCAACACCACCGCCATCGCTGAGGCTTGGGCACGACTGGACCACAAGTTTGATCTGATGTATGCCAAGAGGGCCTTTGTGCACTGGTATGTGGGTGAGGGGATGGAGGAGGGAGAATTTTCTGAAGCCAGAGAAGATATGGCTGCACTAGAGAAGGACTACGAGGAGGTGGGCGTCGACTCGTGGGAGGAAAATGAAGATGGAGAGGAATACTAGATAAGGAAGATGTAGATTAAGCTACTTTATGTCTGACTTTCATTGTAAAGGCTGGTATATTTTCAAGTAATAAACATATGGCGATCTAAAGTTTGCAAGGCCTCAAACCAAATCATGTTTGCTTTTCTTAATCTTGAGTCTTCTTCTTTGGAGCGATACGTGTTTGTACTGTCTTCAAATAAAACCGTTAAAAAGGGGTTTTGTTGCTGTTGTTTCCAACAAAATTGCACATAATTATTCCATTTTCTGGGATAGGTATCCTGGTTGGAAAAATAGGGTCAGATAAAAAAAATCTATTCATACAGAGTGTAAATTTCTTTTATAATAAACCCTTGTATTTACTACTAAAAAAAAGGGTGCTCATGCCCTTTGTTGGCTAACCTGGGATCTACAGATAACATTCCCTACAATTAATCTATTATTAGTATTACATTATTTATTAGCCCAGAGAGTAAATCTAAAAAAAATAGGCTTTAAGAATATATGCATATGCTTCTCTAGAAAATGCCTACAAAATGTCGTTCTAACGCAGTTTGTGTCCTCGCTAAGAAGGAGACAAAGCGTGGTTGACCTTCAGGCCTACCTCTGAATGATCTAAAAATAAACCATGAGTGTGGTTATACAGCATGTCCATAAACCTACAGTAGCCTTTGATCATTTGTCATGTGGTTTTTTTTTTAAATTATTGACCAACCTCTTTTGGTTTTGAAGATGAAAAGATGCCCCCCACCCCCCAAACCAGTGATTTATAGGTTTTAACAAGAACTTAAAGAAACTGACACATTTGTGTAAATTATGTAAACAAATAACCTGGCTTTGGGGTGGGTCTCTAATAAGATGGCTTTAGGGTTTTTCAAAGCAATACACAATATAGTACTTCATTATACAGACTTGTTAGCATGCCACCATGATGGAAACATCGCATCCCAAAGACAAGTTCCCTGACTGGGAATCGAACCCGGGCCACGGCAGTGAGAGCGCCGAATCCTAACCACTAGACCACCAGGGAAGGTACATGAGGTACATGGTGCAGGATTTTCTGTCTTTGGTCACATTAGGACACCATCATGCTGTCCAAAAAATTAGATGGAGCTGCACAGATAGAGCAGTTCTAAAGGTCAGGAAGGAAAATATTTAGTTAATTTTTAGTTTTTGAATGGGTGACCTGGGGGGATGAGTGGTTAGTGCATCGGCCTCACAGCTCTGGGGTCCTGGGTTCAAATCCAGGTCGGTTCACCTGTGTGGAGTTTGCAAGTTATCTCGGGCATGCGTGGGTTTCCTTTGGGTACTCCGGGTCCTTCCACATTTCAAAAACATGCATGGTAATTGGACATTACCAAATTACCCCTAGGTATGGTTGTGAGTCAGGTTATCCGTCTCCTCGTGACCTGTGATGGGCTGGCCACCGATTCTGGGTGTCCCCGCCTTTGGCCCGGAGACAGGTGGGATAGGCTCTGGTGCCCCCTACCACCCCAGTGAGGGTAAAGTGTTTCAGAAAATGAATGAATGAATCAATAGTTTGTGAATGAGTTTCTGTCTCTTTTACTATCACATACTGATGCCCTGCTTGTGTATTTCCCTTACAGAGCCCAGGTGTGTGGCGGTGGGCGGAGCTACTGCATCACACCTGTGTTCCATCTCGTCAGCACAGCATTTAAATCAGACCTAGGCCATGCAGTTCTCGAGGGCTGCCATGGGTGCAGATGTTTGTTCCAACCGATCCAGCACAGACAGTTTAACCAATTCGATTTCTGCAAAGCACCTGACTGCAATCCACTTCTAAGATACCAGATTGGTGGAAAGGTTCCCTCTTATGAGTTGGAATGAAAACCTGCACCCGCAGTTGCCCTTTGGGAATCAATTGCCCAGGTCTGATTTAAATACTATATGCCATCTAAGAGTGCTGTGATATTACCTTGCTAGTGACAATGCTAGTTTGAAATCTAGTGCCTTTGTTGTTGATAGAGCTTGAAAGATGTACATTTGTCTTGTTTTTTATTCGGTCTTTCTTGTCAAAGTTGTAACTGTAGGAGCAAAGTGATTCGTATGACAACCCCATTCACGTTCTGTGTTCTATATGTGGGTACGGTAAGTGATGTGTTCAACAGACAAACAAAAACACAACACAAATTCACTGTTTACAACAGAATTGTAATAAATTCACCATATTTTACCATACTTTAACCAATCAACATAAAATAGAATTTGACAACACAATGAGACACTTTCTTATTTAGATCTTTAAGATATATGAATTTTCATTAAAAGGGCTGATTAAACTGTACATTTTCTTGAACTTTATCTCTCTACAAAATTTAAGGGTGAGGTTATAGGTTAATGTTTGTTTCAACTTTAAAGGTCTTGTTACACATACTTTAGACATATACAATCGTTAAAGGGCAATTAGCATCACGTTGACATACAAACAATAATGCTGCAACTCTAAAGCTATTTTTTTCTAATGTTCACAAAAGTGTAAGGCCTAACATTGACGGATGGAGGAGTGTATTACAAGTAACAAACTCCCCCAAAATTTCACATTCTGAGGACTGAAGTGAATGCTGTTAAGTACACAGTTGCTGCGGTTTCACCACACCAACATTTTTGGTCTCAAATTGTGCACACATTATATTTATATATATATACATTTTTCTTTTATCAAGCAAGTTTCCAAAAACAGGTTATGATGATCTACCGTCCAGTTCAGGTCTTCTTATTTTGCTTCTAAATTGTGAGTATCCAAACTACTGCTTGGGGGAATTCTGCAGCCCACTGCACATTATTTTTGTGACCTGCACCATTAATTATAAAAATAAAATCATTTGCCAAGGGATGAAAAGCTATGAAAAAAAAGAATGGGGATGAACAACTTATAAAGGACTTTCTGGATATGCAAAACAAAAAGTAAAAAAACCCAAACAATCTCTCTTAATGAGGATAAATGAGCATTCCGTATTTTATTTTTAGAAGAAAAAATAGTTTGTTGCATTTTCAGTTTCTTGGCAACGTCCATGTTTTCAATGCAAAGCTGCTCATTACGTTTATTAGTGCGACAAAAATTGGATTTAAGTTAAATAATGCACTTTTTTTGTACGCGGCTCTCAATTTTAACACTCATCTTCCGGTTCCTCAGTTACAAGGCTAGAAAACACACAATTAATCTCTGGGGGTCCTCAGTCGTCCTCGACTTGCCCGTGCAGTAATGATGAACCATCCGACAGACATCCTCTAAAATAGGCAATCAAGGAATGCCTGAGCTGAATCTGGCTACGTCTTGACAGGAAGTGGCCCTCATCAGGGTAAATCTGTCCCAGAAAGTAGCAAGTAAATATCTTTCAGGAAGTCTTTGGTTATATAGTCATTTCTGTTACCTGCATGGTGTAGTTGGCACCGATACTGATCAAGTGCTTGATGAGCTCCGCTGAGTGTTGAAAGTGAACATTTGCTACGAAGAAGATCACAAATGTTTACATGTGCTGCTCAACAACCGTATTGCAACTGGATTGGCATGGGAATGCAAATGTGTGTGTACCATCTGCAGTCCCATGGGCGAGAAACAGTGTTCCTCCCTGTAGGCCTCTCAAGTCCGGAAGAACTTTGGACATCTGCATCAATTAAAAAGAAAAAAATATATCATTAAAATCACAATGTGAAGCTTTATTACCATTTTTGTGGGACCAATTCAATCAGAGAATATATAAACCTTCACTATTTTATGATCTGGCCCAATAAAAAAAAAGAAATCCCATCATAGAACTCTGTTATCATTGGAGTTAGTCTGGAAAATGACTTGCAATGTTCAAAATTGTAAATCAGAATGAAGCTACCTAAGGAAAAATAATATGGGAATGTAAACCAGCCAGAAAACTAGCACATATTTATTTTTTTCTCCCAGGTGTGGTAGTTTTCTAATACTATGTATGCACATGCCTATAGAAGGTGAAAACTATCAAATCATAAAGCTGGTGTTCCATCAGGTTACGGACAGATGTTTTCAGACCTCATACTTCCTTCCTACTAACATGGCTAACTAATTAGTGTCCATTCACCTCATCTTCGTCCCTTGAAAAGCAACCCCCACCCTTTCGCCATCACAGAAATAGAGCACTCTGGCCCAATTCAACACAACCCGCAAAGAAGATAACAGTCTATGTACGACCTTCACTTCTTGGACTTTTGTTTCTTTCTACCTAGTCCCTTTACTTGCTTTCTCTTCAAAAGGATATAATGCCACATTTTCATCTCTGACCTGAATATCAGTATATAATGTCTAAAGATTCTAACATATCTTCAAAAGGGGTGGGGGATCTCCATTAAAAAAAAGAAAGGATAATGATTTTTTTAATCATATTCCCCTTCATTATTTTCTCGTCTTTTTTCCCAAATTGTTTTTTATGTATTTTTTTGTATCACTGGAAGTTTTTATATTGGAAAAATAAAATGTATTTCTTATTTTTGTCGACAATATTTGTCATTTTGTATATTAAATGGACAATTTAACTGGAGTGCACTAACCTCTCTGAAAACCATTTTTACGAGACTCGTTTTGATGGACAATTCATGCATTCTGCTGAAATAGTCCCATTGCTATTGAATATGTATTAATATTTGAGTAAAAATAACATGACTGATCCAACCTGAACAATCTAAAAAAAATTCTCATCTTAAAACAAAACACCCAGCTATGATTTACATCATCTCGGAAAAACTTTTTAAAAAGATTCTATCAGACAGTCCAATTTTAAAACAATTTTGAGATGAATTACAATGAAAATTGGTTGCAATAAGCAGCTCACTTGATAGATGTTTTCCTCAAATGAAGGCAATCCAAAATATCGCTCTGAGAATGCTGACGCTGGAAGCAATAAACAAACAGAGAAAGAAGAAAAAACAGCACATCAACACAAGAATTGCATCTGACTTACATGCGTGAAGGAATTTAATTAAATGCTCACCATACATGGTCCAGTCAACCACAGGAGACTGAGCTGCAGCGCATCGGATCATCCCCTCCGTCGACCGGAGCAGCATTAGTGTCAAGTAACCACCATAGTCCTGCAGATGTAGAGTTACTTCAGAATTCAATTGAAGATTTACTCACACATTGAATTACTACCCATATTGCGCTGGGCTGCGAGTTCAACTATTCAGTCAAGTAAGGTCCATATGTAAAAATCTTCCACTGGACAAGCCAAATACATAAGGAAAAAGAAGGCAATTTGAATCTTCATTCAAGTTAAAGTGGTATTCTAAAATACCAGTCTTTTTTGTTGATAGATTGCTATTTAGATTTAAAATATGAGAGTAAATCAAATATATATCTATATTCAGACCCAACATTTCAATGCTGGCCATTGTCACTGTCACACTGGTTTCCATAAATTGGAAGGAGTATTTTTTTTCTAGCAATTTTTGCTGCTATTACACCATTAACTTTCAAAATCTCACATGGAAGAATCAGAAAGGACAAAAAATGTTCTGTATAGTGAATGATTTGTGCTTAAATTGTCTGGGTTTGTAAATGAAGCTATGTTCATACAGTACAATACTTTTCAGTGCATTTTTTCATCGTTGAACAAGATTGTTGAGTGTTTTGAGTTATAAAACTAGTGTAGAAATATTAAACTTGGATTACAACGCTCCAATGTACAGTCAAGATAAAGAAACAAGATTAGATTTTCACACCTCGCCGAAAACGCCGACCCTGGTGGGATCAATGAATGGCAGCTTCAGCAAGTACCTAGAGAAAGATATATTTGATCAAAATCATTAAGTAAATAAAACCAAAAGAGGCACACATTCCTTGTTATTGAGTACAAACAGACTCTCATCACAATCAATTTCGAAAAGTCAACACGAAAGCTTATAATCAGAAAAAACGCTTGAAATGTGTGGATCAAATCCATTCCTAATTATTCATGGAACATTTCACCTTTCTTTCTATTCAACTTTTTATTCAACTTAATGCCAGCCACCATGAGTGGCAACATATTTTTTCGAAATACAGAACATTATTGTTGACATATTTGGTGTTATTCAAGCCACTGATCGCGTATCAAATAAATTACGAATTCAACTTCAAACATTTGGAGTCTAAAAGTAATATGATTGCTGGCATTATTATTATTTTCTTGTGAAGATCACGTACCCCAGAGCTGCTATCTGATCATCTACGTCCACTTGCCCAATATTCTGATGGAGCTGCTGCAACATCCTGTGATGTAAAGGTTAAAATGAGCTCCAAATCCATTAGACGGACATTCAATTTGAAACAATTCCACATACCTTTGACCTTGAAACCCTGAACCCCGACCGTCGAGCTGAGCAACAATGACCTCCTCTGACCCCACGAGTACCCAACCCCAGTCCAGCCTAAATTCTTCTGTGACTTCCTGACCTCCAGGAGAGCTGCCACTATTGTGTATAAAGTCATGTTCGGACACAAAAAAAATCTTAATCACCATTTTAAAAAAATAACTAGAGCAAAAAACATGTATTCAAGGTAATTCAAGGTTAATCCAGGAATTAAAGCTAACACATTACAGTCAGTGTAAATGATAATGAAATGTGCTTGAAATGGCTAACTTATATATCATTCTGTGACACATTTAAAATGAAAATATCCTGAAGGTCACATAGCTACAATGGGAATAATGAAACTCTCTAGGATGAAATGTGTCCGTTTAATTGGAGTTGAGCCTGCAGCTATGGTGGCAGTTCAGTATGAAGGTCGCCATGGAAGAAAACAATACCCACATGATGAGCAGAAGGCCGTAGAGGGACGACTCGGAAAAGCCAAGAGGAAGGGTGAGCTTCAGAGGTAGTTCTGCACATGAGAAAGAATAGGCGTTGGAATCCCCTTCACATCATCAAAAGGGCCTTTACTTAACACTACAAAGAAAATCTCACCATCCTTACCCAAGTTGCTATGATGGATGGTGTGGAATTGGGTCTGAACTGTTGTTTTGGTGGACAGGAATGACCACAGGGGCTCATTGTTCTCCAGAATTGAATAGGCTGGAAAAAAAGACAGTCAGAAATTATGTATGAGACATGACAAGATAATGGCAGACATTCAACAAATAAATGCTATATTGCCCTTCACTTTTGGTGTTTAAATATTTATTTATTGTCGTGTATTATCATTGTATTGGGAAAGACATTAAGAAAAAGTACTGCATTGACTAAGTCAAAGGACACCTTGGAGTTGGCAGCCCTACACTATCCTCAAAAGACTTTCAAGAAGTTTAGAGTCTGGCATTTGCTGGAGAACAGTTGTGAGGTTAGAGGTCAATAACGGCTCGCTGATTCTGTTCTATTTCATCCCATTGCTGCTTCAGGTCAGTGCTCTTAAGATCTGCCGCATCAAATTCACCCAAGTATGCTAAATTGACCTCTCTTCCTATACGAGGATAAAAATAGACTGGAACACTAAATGGGTCAATGTATTTATTTTACGTGAATTTAAATTCTTGAGTCAATTCACATTTTTTATTTTTAAGCCAAATTATTAATTTCAAGATAAAGGCAAATATTTTTTTGTGTTTGTCCCAGTGGAAAAAGACTATTTATAATATAAAAACACAGAATTTTCATTTATCTATTTTGTTGTAGGGGAGGAAAAAGTAAATAAATATCAGTATTTTCGGGAAGTGGCGGCCTGACAAGGGGCTATATATGTTATCAATAATGGTGATATTTTAGCCAATCAACTGCAAGGATACAAGATTGCCTGCTCTTCCTCGTGATGTCAATATTATCACACATCAGTGTGTATGTGCTTGGGTATAACAGAAGTTACAGTTACAGTTAGTGTTGGTATACTTTGAGCAAGCTTGTTCGGGTGAAGGTTCTTTATGTTAAGTGTTGTATTTCCCTTTAATAGGTGTGCTAGTGTTTTGTGACTTTCCACTAATAACGTAAAGCAAACATGTGTCTGCCAAATCACTCACAGTCCATTTCATCAAAATTGAGAAGAAGTACTGATGGAGCTCCTGGACCTATACAAGTGTCACAAGAAGTAAAAAGCATACACAGTAAAAAACACATTTTTTGATATAAACAACAAGGGCATTGTCAAAATGTCAAATTCTATGTCATAGTGAGAGTTTTGCCTTTGCAGTGCAGGATGGCGTGCTGCGCGTCGGGACTTATGTCCACCTCAAAGAACGTGCATCCTTCTCGCAATCCGCAGGTGAGGCATTGCATTGGAAACATACCCGAGGTGGACACACTGACAGAGAGCACATGCACATGTTGGGAGAGGGAGGAGCCAAGGACCACTGAGTTAGGGATTACAATGTGTATTGCTACCTGTATAAATGCCTCTGTTGTGCTGAAACTTCAGTGCTCAGGAAGTATCTGGGTGGAGACATCAATTGATTTACACTTTAAAATCCAGGGGTATACAAACATGTTAAATTACATGTGACATAAATTGCTTTTAATTACTTAGTGTTAAATAAAATATGCTATAAAAACATTGTCCTTGTCTTGCCTTCTATGGGGCAATTTCACATTTTTTTTTAGTATTTTTGTTCTATCATTTTTATTAATGGTTGAGCTAGGCTCGACAGCTTTTTCAAATTTATTTTTGTCTGTGGGAGCTCAGTTTTTTTTTCCTGGCACATCAGGTTTTCTTAGAAAAATGACAGGATTTTATTTTAACAAAGAATATTTCAAGTAGAAAAGCTCTGGAGAAAAAAAGTGGTTTAATTGCATAAAAATCTAACCTTTTTCCAAATTGTTCTGTTATTAGAGATTGGTTGAAAATTGCAAAAAGGTCTTTTTTAATTGCGCTAGACCAGGGGAGTCCCAACTATTCCACAAAGAGCAACAATGGGTTCAGGTTTTTGGACAATTTAACCAATGCGGTTTCTTCTGTAACAAGCACCTGACTGCTAGCAGGTGATTAGACTTTTAAGCGCCTCAGATTGGTGAAAATGCATCCTATTCCTTATTTGGAATGAAAGCCTGCAACTGCTTTGGCCTTTAAGGACCAATTTGGACACCCATGACCTAGACTAGGGGTGGAAAATTATCCCACAAATGGGTGAGTTGTAATATATTTGTTGTAGACAAATGTTTTAGAGAGGAAAAATGTCAGAAAGGAAACATACATGACCTGCTTGTTTTCATCATAGGACACTATTTGTGTCACCTCCCAGGCACCGGACGTTATGTGCTTCCTTTCGTCCTTGTCGGACGCAACCTAAGAAACACAATAGTTCTTTATTCATTACTTTTTTTGTTTTGATTTTGTCAAGTAAATTTTCTGCACCTTTTTGGTAAACATGGTGATGTGGTGGAAATCACCCTGACCACCTTGTGTCACAGGAACAGCAAGGAAAAATCTGCTTGTGTCTTTCAAAAACAAAGGCTCCTGGTTCTGAAGGAGGAAAAAGAACAATTTTTATTGCGCTGACAAGAACATAAGGTTGTGACAATGGCCTCTCTCTACACTTACCTGCCTAGAGATCCAAAAATCTGAAGAGTCCTCATGCCTCTGAAGGAAAAATGAAATAAACAAACAACAGTGCTAAGTGAAGTCGTCTCAGAATCAGTGACAATACATTTGAAAGTGAACGCAAGGGTCCTGAAGTCAGGGTATAATTTTCTTAAGCTACTAATGTGAGAAAGGGAATCCAGTGACACTTGAGAAATGAGAAGCACATACCACACGGCAGACTCCTACAACGGCATCACACACTGTCAGTGCTGATGCATTCTGGGCCCGAGTGATCCACCGCACAGCGAGGTGCGTGTTACTGATCCACCTCACCATGGTGATATAAAAATCCCTGCGGGGGAAAGAAGCCAGGAGTGAAATGAAACCGAAGATTCAGTGTTTTTTGTGTATGGGTATTTTATTTAGGTTACCTTAGCCTTAGTTGATTGGGAGGCTGAAGCTCAACAGTGTGCGTTACGCCAAAAAGATTAACAACAGATAACTTGGCCACGGGGTTTGGCTGACCTGCCTGGTGAAATAATTAGAACAATATTGGAGGGTTTATCTTATTATTATTATTATTATTATTATTATTATTATTTTACCAAGCATCATCTATTCAATGCTTAACCTATTGTAGGACTCTCGTTTAACTCATTGTGTTGCATTGATGGAGCTAGATTTTTAATCTGCGAGCAGCTGGCAACAAATCTATATATCTATAATTTTGGGGGTGACACGGTCCATATCTTTAACCTCTTGGTTTTGCATTTTCAGTTTGGAGAAGTGCTAACAATTTGACCAACGTGCCACCCGGTTTGATTCAGTTACGTACAATTCTGGTTAAGTTTTCTGCAGTTTGTTTCATAGAAATATAACTTATACATTCTGAGCACTTTGAACTAAATTTCTGGGTGAGTTTTTGCAGGGATGCCTTCAAGTGTTGGATGATTTTGAGAAAAATGGTTACGCGTGAATGGTTTACAGCCATGATAAATGCAAGCGGAAAGCCTAGGATAGAAGGCTCTCCCAGATGTGAAGATTACATTTTGGGTCCCACTTATAGCATATTACATTTTTTGAATTGTTGCCCACACAAATAAAGATGGCCACAATTGAAACGCCAGGTCTTGATGAGTTTGTTTTTTTCCTTAAAGCCCAAACATAGTCACTTTCCCTATAAAGTGTCACTATCATAATTAAAATGAAATATAGTGATATCACCTTTTAGTTTTGTATGTGTTTTTCAACCTTTATAGGTTGGATGAGTATTGTAAAGTTGAATACATGTCTCATATGACAAAAGAGAAAACAAAATCTGCATTGAGCTGCGGTGTGGAAATAGACTAAAACATTATTCCACCATGGCTCCATCATTAATTTAGTGTTCTTCTCTCACCATAGGATATGGATACTGCAATCCTCTGGGATAGGTGCTGCCAGTGAACTGGGCCAAAGCCATGTTGGGTACCAGTGTGTCATTAATGGTGAGATAAGCCAGTTTCTCTCCATCAGGCGACCACCAGTGGGCCAAGTGTGAGTGCAGAATCTCCTCTGTTGGGAAACATATACCTCTGTGCAAGTACTGTGATGTCACTTTGAGTTCCTCCCATTTAAGAAATGGATATTCCGATGGTTTATTCTTTGTACGAGTGCCTTGCCCCCAAATAGAATTGCTAAATGGAGAATCTTATGCATTTTTGTTGTTGTATATAACATATTGTGATTTCAAGGCATGTCTATACAAATATTACCCAAATATTCACTTATTTGGTGGGTGAACCTCACCTTCTGTTACTCGCTTAAAAAAACAATTTTTTTTGCCATCTTTGTTCTAAGGCTAAGCACTATCAGATAGCATGTTGGTACTGAGACCAAACCGAACCTCTCTCTTTAGAGAGGCATGTTCTCTTTGTCGGATTATTACGGATTACAGATAAATATTGTTTTGTCTCCATCATAGCATGACATATGACAGTGACAGGACTACAATATCACGTGTGCATTAAATAATGCTTGCCTGAGTACACTACAGGTATAAAAAAATGATACACTTATACATAGCTAATCAAGGTTAAAATTGATTATTCAATTCATGCATTAATCTCCATTTATCAACGTATCATTTTTTTTTTTTGTACTACTGCTATTACTGTAAAGAGATGCCCAAAGAGCAAAAACAACATATTGTCTCATTGCTCATCTTAGTAGACGACGCACACCTTCATACAGCCAGTCCGCAAGCCCATTGAATATGACGCCATCCATGCCAGAGGATGTTATCCTCAGGGAATTGCTCCTTACATCCGACTGGTAGTAGATATTGTTCTCAAAAATGTAAATCTGGAGCCAAACAGGAACATTAGCACGTTGACTTGAGAAAAAAAAGAAAGTGTTGCATCCCTACCAGTTGTTGTCCTTGTTTCCCCCATGCAGCATACTGCAGCACAGCATTTGGAACTTCTGGAGGGTTTAGCTCTAAAACCTCCCTGAAAATCATACCAACATAAAGATAAGAACCAAAGCCAAAATGGCTGTAAGGGAAAAACACACGCACACACTTACACACAAGCTACCTGGTGTATAAGTTGTAAACAATGTAAGAAGCCAGGAATGAATGTCTGTACATCTGAAAAGAGAGAAAAAATCCATCACATAAAGCAAACATTGACTCCTACCTCCAGGTTGGAGACACATGAAGGTGACCCACATTGTGCAACACATCATTACAATTTATTATCAGACCTTTACAGTCTGAACGTATGGAGAAAAGAAAGCCTTTGCATGAGCACACAAAGAACGAAATGTATAAAGAAGAAATTAAAGATCAATAAGAGAAAAAACAAAACTGCAAAGAGAAAAATCATTGCACATCTGCTAAAGGCAGGTGGCGGGATTATTTTCACAGCCGGTGTGTGTTTGTGTTTCTGTGTGTGTGTAGCTCAGAAAAAATATTAAAACAATGTACATGGCAACAGACTTGAAGCCATTTCAAGTGAAAAAATCACGAAGCTAGAAAATGAAATCAATACTAACAAGGTTTTAAACAGACGAGATGTGAGTGATGACAATGCTTACCTGTTTGACGTCATAAGCGAAGAGTGCGTATTGAAGGTCTGCTGAGAGTGAATATTTTGCCACCTTAAACGCCACCTGATGAAAAAAAACCAAATTGCTTACCCATGCAAGCATTGTGTGCACATTCATTCATAAATCCACGACTAAAAACACAAAAACATGGAAAGCAACTTACAAAGGTGCTGTTGTTGAGCAGGACTTCAGTCTGGTTGAGAATTAAATTAAATTTCACCACATGATTATCTCGGTTCCTGTACACAACTTCCGAATCTGAGCAAGAAGACAAGAAACCACATTGCATACTTTCAAGATTCCAATAATAAAGTTCAGTTTCTACATTAACCTTTTTTTTTTTTTTTTATTATTATAGGGGTCCTTCTTATCTGCAATAATGTTAAACACGCCAAGCAGAGCAACTTTGATTTACTGCATTTTCTTTCCAAGCCATTTAAAAGTAGTTTCAGGCAATAAAACTACTGCCAATGAAAGTCCACTGCCTGGTTCCTATGGCAACATAAAGGACTGAAAGCTATGCAAGCGGCTGTGGACAGCAGAAAATACTCAAAGGGCTTCTTTGAGCGCGCTACCTTATTTATTCTGCGCATCTTTGTTTGTCCTTGTTTTTGAAGGTCGTGCTCATTCCTCTCTTAATACATAATGTTGCTCTAAAAGTTAAGTGCAGAACTGTTTAACATGACTGTTTCTATTGAAGTATAGATTATTATGTAGAATGTTGCTCAGGCTATCTTCCCTTATGCATTGCATGAAAAAAAAACAGTCTAATGAATTGCTTGAAAAACACCATATTTAGATTAGTTTATACATCTTACAGATCTAATTTAGATGTGTTTTTCTTAACACAACCATTTTAACAGATGGGTTCAAGTGTGACCCTTGAAATATTCCCCAGATTGCATTTAAACTGCACAGGCTAGCAGACATTTGGACACGGCATCATCAATCTCAACTAGAAACTAATACAACCACCACCATCATCTGTGGATGGAAAGATTTCAGTGTGTTTCTAATTCTTCATCACGGACACTTCAGATTGATTTGATATGCTACATTCTTTATTCTAATCACACTTTTTTTGCAAGCATGGGAATCATCGTGTACTCTTGTCAGTAAATTAAATTGATAATGTTGCA
This sequence comes from Stigmatopora nigra, assembly GCF_051989575.1. Lineage (NCBI taxonomy): Eukaryota > Metazoa > Chordata > Actinopteri > Syngnathiformes > Syngnathidae > Stigmatopora > Stigmatopora nigra. The sequence continues at coordinate 17,385,885 of NC_135508.1, forward strand.
ATTGTGTAGATTTGGATTATGTCAAAACATTTTGCTGATCAAGTATGTGTTGCTGTGGCTCAAGCTGTGCCTGCTTGTGCAGCAAAGAGATTAATTGAGTTCATGCCAACAGAAGTCAATGCCTGTGTGGTCATGTATGAAGTAAAAGCAGCAGCCTTGACAAATGTCTTCAATTATAACAATCAGTCACCTGCAGAGACATGTTACAAAGCAATGCCTCCAGTAAGTGAATGTATGTCTATGTACATTTGAATATTTCAATACAGGGTAACATCAGTACCACTGCATGGACACAAAACAAATGATTTCAGAACAATTAATCCATTAGGAATTCTGGATATCATTTCAGATAATGTGCCAGTGACTCATTGGCTGCAATTGATAGGGAAAAAAAGGGAATTATTGATAGGGATTATTTTACTGTCACCCTTCCAGGTCAAAATGAATTGTACGTCAATTGCCATCAATGACAGCCAATGAGATTAAAAAGTTTTTCAACTTCTATGATTTAAATTTCTATTCATACATTGGGGTTGTTGGCCTTTTCATACTATAAAAAACTGATTGTAAATAGAAATTGGCTGCCAGGATAAACACAAGCTTTTAGTATTGTTTTTTATCTTATATTTGTGTGCCAAAATCATACCGATAATGATGAGAATAACAAGAAAGACCTAATAGCTTGTTATTGTTCTCATTTGCAGGCAACATTAGGGGACACAATATCCCGATGGCACTCGCATCCAGGTTGTTTCTCGTAAGTGCTCACCGCTTATCCATTTAGCTTCTGGGTCATGCACAGTGAATTCTGAAGAGTACAGATCATCTATGGTCAGCGCAGACTTGCTGCTTCCTGGGAAATCGGCTAAAGAAATAGAGAAAAATTATGTATCAAAGGATAAACTGAACTTTGCGCTACAAATCTCCAGGACACTTTAGTGAATCCCTGCATTTCATGGAAATCTACATGTTTATATGTGGGTGGGATTGTCAGTTTTTCTTTTCTTTTTTGGGGCTGTTGGTTTTATAGATAAAAAAAATCGATAAAAACATAAATATTCAAATGTTACCTCTATCTTTAACATGTCAATGTATAATAATTATCTTTTAGATCAGCTGTGTCAGCCTTAAGGCCATCCAAATCATTTTGTGTGACCTGCAATATTGAATCATGTGCAAGGTCTTTCGCCCAAAATTACAATTCTAATAAAAAATTCTGTAGTCCTCAATGAAAGATCAAGGATAACAGAAATAAGAGAATATTTACTTCTAACTTGGACCTTTTTTTGGTCGGGATGCATTGGAAAAGGTGACATTTGTTGTTAATTAAAACAAATAAAAAAATAAAATTAAAAAGGGAACACAAAAAGATCATTTTCACCAGTTTCACTCTATATACTTAAAATGTGTTCCCTTTTTTTAATTAATGAAAAACATTTAAAAGGTAATATTCACCATTTTCTTATGTAGAAGGATATGCATAATTTTCAGCTCAACAATGTCTTTAAATCATTTGTCTGCTAAAAACAGTGGTCTATTAATTTGATCATCAATTATCTGCCTTTTAGACAATTAATCGTAGCAGTCCTAGTCGGCAGACGTAATGGCCCAGCAACAAAAAAAAAACGTTAGTACAATGTGGTCCAAGACTGTTGACTGATGACTTTGGCGCCCATGTTTTAGATTGTCTTTCACTGTGATACATTAAGACATTTCTTAAAATGATGCGTGCTTGTTTTACCAGGCGTGAGGACGACCACAGACATGCTAATGAGGGAGCAGACGACCACGATCACCAGCAGAGATATGGCGATGCCTTTCCAGTTCCTCTGTGGCGCGCTGATGTCCACAAACTCCTGCAGACATGTACACACACACATATACATATTTTATCTATGGACATTCATGCGTCTTTCTGTATCACACATCCAGCCAGCCAGTTGGAAAGTTGCGCATTTAATTAATTGGGCAGACGCACACAGTCATGTGTTCCGCACACGCCACTGAGCGGCTTTCTGACTATTAGTTCAAGGCCTATGATCCGATTCTCAGTGTGCACGCTGTGTGAAATTCCTCAGAGACACACTTGCTACTCACACTCACTTAAACTCACTGGAAAGCCAAGAATGAGTTCAGGCGCGAGAAAGATACTGTATCTGCCGGACTAAAAAGAAGAATGCGAAGAAGCAGACCTCTTTTAACCACTATTCCTCTATCCAATTTTTACAGCAATTATCCTCGTTAGGTTCACAACTGACTGTTTATATTCGGTCTTACCTTTGGCGAAAGGCAGACTCTGGATTGGCCATCAGGAATGAAAAGGTGTGTAGAAAAACGACTATTCAAGCTCGAAAATTCAAAACAATTGGATAAATTCAAACAGGTTGTTTTATGACCATGGAAGCTGTATAAAGGCGAAAATATAGTAAATCTATGTGTTCCTTAAAACTGAGCCCCCATTTTTTTTTAAGTACATCTGACTCATTTTCTGTCCCTGCCGATGACAGAAAATGGATTGGTCGCCTGTCGCCGTCAATGGCATCCAATGAGTTCAAGTAAACACAAGCTACTGAAACATTCTGTTCCTGCTGAATATTAACAACACAATAGAATAGAATTGAAAGGAAATTACCAGTTCATGTTCAAAGCAGAGAATAATTCAAATTATTAAATGAAAATGATTGTGAACTTCTGCTGATATTTCAATACAACGACAAGGAAATGGCTAAGGGGATGTCAGCAATTCAATTGAACCTGACATGCCTGTTATATTGGATTATGGAGAGGGGGTTGGGGGTAAGGGGGTCCCTGAACACCCGCAAAACAAGTCATGCAAACGCAGGTAGAACATAGCAAAAATGTTCTGCCTTGATTTAAAACACAAATGGAAAAATAGACAGAATATAAGGTTAAAATCTTCCGACTAGGATGAAATGCGAGAAAATCTGTAGAACTCTGCACACTGTAACAGACCTGCAACCACTAAAGGAAATATTCAAAGGTAGGCATTCAACCATCAACCATAACCATGTCCATTTTCAACAGGTCATCGAGGCAGTATACAAATAAATTGACATGCTTTACTTGTCCCCCTGTCAGTGCACATGGATCATTATCCCACCTTGTCAATTGGATCCTCAAAAAGGGATGCTTTTGTGCATTCGGCTCCTCCCGTTTACGACTTCATTTGCATTTATGAAAAACGTCATACAGCAAGAGATTACACATTTTCAATTGTCGCACCTGCTCACATTGATGATAGGAACCAACAGAGGAAATCTTCTAATTAGGCGCTCGTGAAGATGCAACACAACTCAATGTGAGAGAGAAAAGAATGTTCACCCATGTTTAACGTCACATACATCGATTGTTACTCATAGCTAGATACATTTTAGATATTAATTGTTTCATCAAAAAAGAGCGCACAATTCACGCAAGACGCATTCTAGCAACTGCAAGTTGATGGGAAGGTTTCAATACCTCATCTTGCTGATCTGCTTTTTGCTTTTTCTTGCTCGGATCCCTAGAAGCTGTCATGGCACCGAGTCCACTTCACCCTGAAATGTGCAACGAAACCTCCCGGTAATAACATCCAAATCTGCCTCTGAGTCGTTTTAACGTTTCAATCAGGTTAGCTGTAACGTTGATTAGCAGAACTTCCGCAGTTGACTGCCAAAATAAAGGTCTACAAAGTACATTTTCAAATACATTTCTGTGAATGGTTCATTAAATCACTGGTACAACATCTTATTCGATATATGTATTATCTTGCAGTTGTAGTAATGGTTGTTGTTAATGATTATTTGACCAGTACTGCATTATTTTAAATCCAGTCTAGATTAGATTGATTGGTTGTTAGATTTTTAAAGGGTTTATAACTAGGTAAAAACGTTAACAAAGGGTACAATTCGCCCACCTGGTATCATTCATGCAACAGAATAATTCTAAAGCTAATAAAAGCAATAAAGAAAACAGGTTCATATTTCTTGTAAGATTACAATTTCATTATAATGGGATTATTGTTATTTATCTGAACACAATGAAGATTTGCAATGTTTGCATTTTGGTTGATTAAATGTTTTTTTACGTCCTTTTGAAAAATAATTCCCTGTTTTTTACCAAAGATGGACAAAAGTACACGATTGAATTTTTGGCGCTGTCCAGGTGCTGAAACGATAATGCAATGCCTTTTCAGTTTAGAACAAAACCAAGGAAGCAGTCAATGACAGCCAGGAAACACAATGTAAGTTATGATTTTTTTTAGGAATTTAAGCAAAATGTATGAATAATCCCTAGGCCAGATGTTTTACATTTAACATACTGAAATGCACACCTGATTCACAGTAGGTAGGCTTTTAACAGCTGTAAATCAATTATGTTCATTTCACAATTTTCCTAATGATCACACCCATTTGAAAATGATGTAGTTCTGTGAATATAATGCATTGGAATATGTACTTTAGTCTTTTCGAAAGCTTGGTTTAGCAGCTGTGACAGAATGGAAATGTTAGGTGTTGCAATGAAAGCCCTGAGGATAAACACATGCTGTTCAAGCAGCCTAAAAATAAGACTAGAGGGGGGAAAATGACAAATGAATTTCAACAGAGTGGGTTAGCGAGTGACTTTAAAACATAGTTTTTGAATGTATCCATGGCCATGGTTAGTTTTTGGTTACAAATGACAACAATTCATGCAATTCTCTCAATATTCCTCTCAGCTGTTTTTTTTTTGCTCTCTTATTGCAAATGACTCAAATTTGTGCCATTGAAATGGGCATATGCAAGAGAAATATTCATTTCAGGCTAAATGGCGGACAAGAGAGGTAGAAAACGGGTTTAAGAGCCACAGATCAAAGTCTGTGAAGAATGTTATGAATTCATGCAATGTAGAAGGAGAATCCTATTTTTGAACTGTAAGTCAAAACAGCCAAAGAATACAGAATGATGAGAAAAAATATATAAATATAAGTCCCCTAGGTGTATATGTTCCATTTTTGTGAGAGGATTTTTTTAACTCTAACATAAACCAAGAAAAAAAAGTAAGAATAGTCAAATGGAGAACAATAGACCAAATAGTCATCTGTTTATATAACAGTGTTTCAGATAATTAAGGGTTACACAAAATTACATCACAGCCTGTCTGTGGTCAAAGAGAAAATAAAAATGTGTTTATTTTAGGAGTATTATTCGGAAGCCCATGCAAATTATGAAAAACAATCTCAATTTACAAAATCCTGAGACAAGGAATTAAGAAAAGATCTATAGATATCCATGAAGATTTTCACCATGTTTGTTTTATGTTAGTAACCAATAAATATATACCCTCACCAGCAACAGTGTTCCCAATTGTAGTAAAACCTCACTGTTTACTCCCTTCAGGCATTTGCTCATTCCATCTAAAAATGGATGGGTTTCTGCCTGAGATAGCAGGTGAATGTAATTAGCCTACGGGCAGGATGGGAAACCCTTGAGTCTGAAATTTGGGAGTGTGCTTGAGTTGCAATTCAAAAGCACAAGGGAGTCTTGTCCCTTTAAATTTTCTCCAATAGAGGCCTGCAGCTTCCCAATTGGGTTGCTTTAGTATTCAGTACAAAAACAATTGCGAAAGTAAAGAATACTCTATGCCATTTCTTTAAATGATTGCAAAATAAGCCCGGCTAAGAAACATTTTCCCTTAAAATGCATTTATTGCGTTACAAATTTAAAAAACATAATACATTTTAATTGATTACATTTAGATTGTTTACCTATTGCAAATTTGTGTGCAAGAAATGAGCACCACATTTTATGACCTACATCAGAATGAATAAACAGCTGTTATTTTAATACTTGTTTTCAGGCAGTTAATGCATATAGAGTAAATGCTTCACAACTATGGGGGCCAAACATGAGCAATATATTCAACTAGTTGTTTACTCAAACACTTAAAAGTCACTTCCAGAATGAACTAGATGACCAATGTGGGGAGATTAAATGTTGGGATCCTAGCCCCAATGAGGATGTGTCAAAAAACTAGGACAAGAAACTATCAACAGTGCCCAAACATGTCCCAATTTAATACTGTTACCAACAACAGAGACACAAACCTGCACATTTCCCCCAAATCTTTTAAGCTGAAAACCTGCATACAGAAGTTTCTCACAGGTGTATTGCTGAATAAAAACATGGAGTAATCCTCCCTGGCAAAACATGTCTCTGCTTTAACAAAAGCCAAAAGAGTGTTTCCTAGTACACCACTTCAAATTTCATAAAAACACACTTCAGCTGACTGGTCATACATACACTGAGTCGAGAGGAGGTGTCCGTCACAGATGGGTGCACAACAGACACATTTATTTTTGCTACAAAGACACAGACACACACACACCAAACAAAACTCAAAATGTTTTGGCAGTAGTAAAAAGGTCAAAGTGACACCTCACCTCCAGAAATCTCAGTTCTGGTTCCATCATCTTGGTCTTCAGATAAGATGCATGAAAACTCTTCTTTACTCCTTTTGTCTCAAGCCCCAAAATGACTGAGAAAGGAAAGCAGAAGCTCGCCTCCTCTCGTCACTGGCATCTGTCGAGTTTCTCTCCCGTCGGTAAACACACGGGAGAACCCCTCCTGCTCGCGGCTGCCTTTACTACTTAAGAATTGGTGTCATTCATGAGTAAAATCAGTCAACCTAGTTTCACTTGGCATCTTCAGTCTGATGATCTAAATCTGTGTCAGAGGGGATTTGCCTGTTGAGGCCCATTGAACTGAATTTACTTACTATTCCAAGTAGGAAAAGGAGATCTTTTATTTGGAAAAAACACAATTTACATCTTTTAAACCCAGAGTAAATCCATATTGATGCAACGAAAGGTTTGGTCGTGAAGCAACAAACGTCACATCTGACTTACAGCAGGCGTTCAAAGTCAATGCATTGTGCTGAGACTAATTTAACAAATAGAATAAGAGGTGTTGCAGCGCTGAAGGAGAAAGGGAATTTGAGTGGATGCGAGGTCAGACATTGCAGATTCCCAGCTAAAGTACAAGGTGACTTTGTTCTTAATAAAGACTGTTTAAATCGCATTGGAACCTGTTAAGTGGTATCGTAATTGTTGCATGATTGCATCGTTGTTCTTCAGCTGCATTTTAACCAAAAAAAACTCCTTATCATAGAAGATAAGACTTTAAATGACAGTATCAATCATGATAAGAGCTTTTTATAACCTAAGGGGCCCGTCTGCAACCTTCTAAAATACCCCTGGAGGGCAGCCATGTATCCGAAGGTTTGTGATTGATTAAGAAAAAAGCTTTTCTATTGCTGAGATGTTCAGTCATTTCTTGTTTTTTCCATCTTTATTATTGATATTTTTGCCTCACAGCATTCAATTTGGTTGCTCTAAAGAATGAAGACATCAAGCATGTAGCAAAAGACTGATTGTTTTTAAGACTCTCCATCAACTTGTGTTCAAAGATGAAGAAATTTGACATATTTGCCCTCAAGGAATCATCAATGCTATCCCTAATAGTGGCCAATTTTGAAGTAATGATGATTCATAGTGGTTTATCTCCTATAAATACCTAAACATTGTCATGGTCGTCCCCAATTGATATAAAAACAAACAACATTTCTTATTAAAGCCTCTATGCAAGACCGCCCTCTACTGTTACAAATAGGCTAATCAAGTATACAGCCACAAGAGGAACCAGATTGGTTCATCAAATATCTCATCTCATCTTAATTTTCTAAACCACTTTATCCTCATTGGGGTCCCAGGGGGTGCTGGAGACTATCCCAGTTGACTTCAGGCCAGAGGCAGGGAAAACCCTGAATTGGTGGCCAGCCAATCGCAGGGCACGAGGAGACGGACAACCATTTACAGTTACACTCAGTCATACCTAGGGGACTACCAGGCATGTCTTTAGAATGTGGGAGAAAACCGGAGTACCGGGAAGAAACAAATGCCGGCCCGGTGAGAACACACAAACTCCACACAGGTGGACGTGACCTGGATTTGAACCCTAGACCCCAGAACTGTGAGGCTGATGCACCAACCACTTGCTTCACCTGGCACCCCTCATCAAATATCCCGTTGTAAAATATGTGTTGAGGAAGACTAGTTTCAATATTATTATGATTATTATTATGTGTGTAGCTCTTGCAGATTCATGCTTAACGTTTCTGCATTAAAAATAATTAGATGACACAAGTGGTAAAGACGGCTGCTGAAGTACTACATTTGATTAAAGTGATGTCTAAACAGGAATAAAATACTATAAGGAAGTATGGGCTTTTTTTCCGACTCACGTTTTCAGTGGGTAGAAAAACAGATCACAGATCCATTTGAATGCCATTACTATATTTTCAGTTCTGACACAACTTGAGAGAAAAATTGTATCTCTATATTCATGTTAGAAATTTTCCATCTTTAGTCGAGCTGAGCTGTGTTGGACAGTTTAGTTTTAGTGCTAAATCGTTTGGATGAATTATGGTGTATTACATTGAAAAAGGCTTATTTCTTATAGTTAACAAACATATTTTTCTATTTTAATAGCTAAGCCAGTTGAATTTGAACAATGTCTGTCATATATATCTTATTCATGTCTTAACTGAATTAAAATCGAGTTAAGTGCAAGTGTGTTATGGAGAGCAAAATCAATACTGGACCTTGCCTTTTATTTTTATTTTAAAAATTGTGACTCACTGGACACTAGAGTGTCTGAAAACAAATGGAACATGTCAACCTTTACAGTCTTACATAATCAGAAAACTCCAACAAGTGCCAAATGGTTACATTTTCAGTGCCCTTATGCCAATTACTGTAATAGGAAAATCTCAAAAGCCAGTCCTTTTATGCCGAGTACATTACAGATTGCTTGGATCGATTAAATGTGATTCCCAGGTTGTAGTGGGTGTGAAAAATAAACATGGTTTCAAATTTTAAAAAAAATAGCCCACCTTGACATCTTTACTGGAGTGACACTCAATCTGATGAGAGACGGATGCAGTTTGGTTCATCTTTGCTGCGACTTTATCCAATCAAATATGGTTTCCTTGTCTTCCCGAAGCAAGAAATCTGATGTCTGCTTTCCACTGATGTCCTTAAGCTACAGCATAGTCTGACTAAACAGTCTTCTATCCAGCTAGTGGTGAATTGTTGTCATTTGATGGCCTCCCTCCCGTACTGTGTGTGTTCTTGTGGAGTCGAATTCAGCAGGTTGTCCAATGCCTCCCACATACTCTTGGATATGTCTCTTGATCAGAATGTACACTTCTGGCAAAGACGTTCACACTCTCGAGAAAGAACATTTCCCAGCAGGCTATTTGTTCATTTAAAACGCATTTTGGCAGCATGTGTAACACTAATGTGCTGTTGGTAAAAGGCTGTCAGTGAAGCTTTCAAAGTACCAGATGCTGTTTGTTCAAATAAAGAAAGGGAAAAAGAAAAGGAGAGAACAATCAAAGGATATTTAAATTTATTCAGTGGCATCCTGTCATTTAGTGAGTTGAGAGCTTTCATTGTGCTGCAAGCCTACTTATATGCTACTGCTCGGAAGTTTTGATTAAATAATATTTATCTTTCTCTCTCTCCTATGATATATGCACACATGATTACAGAGTGTTCATAAAGCCTCTGTATGCTATAAAGTATATTATATATATATATATATATATATATATATATATATATATATATATATATATATATATATATATATATATATATATATATATATATATATATATATATATATATATATATATATATATATATATATATATATATATATATATATATATATATATATATATATATATATATATATATATATATATATATATATATATATATATATATATATATATATATATATATATATATATATATATATATATATATATATATATATATATAATGGACTTAGTTTTTAGTACAATTATTGACCAACTCTTCATCACAATATGTCAAACTTTTTTTTATTAGGTCCCAAAAAATGTCTTTTACAGAATTATTTTAAGAAAGAATGTTCAGTGCTTAAAATATTTTAAAACAAATAGAAAATAGAGAGATTCTTTCAAAAACGTTTTAAAAATTATTTCATTTTTTAATACTTCAAAATTTGTCGGGCGGCCCGGCTGGTGCCTGTAGTTAGTTGGGGTAGGCACCAGCACCCCCTGCGACCTTTGTGGGGATAAGCGGTTCAGAAAATGAATGAATAAAAAGTTGTCCTTTAGGGTTAGGAGTAAAATTGTATTTTACATAATACCATATAAAAATAACAACATACGCCACATGACATGTTTACAGACAGAATGGAGGGCAGCTAAGATTGTTCGAATTTAAAGTCTGATAGATTCCAGATTCAGGGAAACCTAAGGAGGACAAATATGGGATCTCGGAGAAAAGACTGAAGAAAAAAAAACAAAAGAAGCATGGAGCGGAAATGCAAACTCCACACAGAAAACCCAGATCCAACCAATCCTGCTATCCGGAATGTTAAGGATATGAGACCATCTGGATTGCCAAAAAACAAGTAACATGTATTTCTGACAGTCCACCCACATTCTCTTGACACTAAATTTTGTGTGAAACTGTGAAATTGCTTTAAAGGGCAATTATTACCAAACTAGTCACCCAATTCTTGAAAAGTCCAGGATCTTTTTTTTTTTCAAGAATATCATTCCATTTTTCATACAATTTCATATTTGTACTGGTGGAATACATAAACTAAGTTAACACTTGTGACACTTTTTGCATAGATCAAGATAAAAATAAGAGGAAGTCATTTTCACATTTTGCCGTTTCAGTCTTCTTGCAATGGTGATAAATGAGAGAGTGACTCATAAGAAAATGGCATGTGCAATTAAGTAATAATCCCAAAACTATTACAGCAATATGACCAAAGTTACATAGATTTGGGTTAAAAGTTCCCATGTTAAAAGTAGTCCTCATTGATAATTAGGAAACAAGAGTCTCAAGATTCAAAGCAACGTCAAAAGACAATATTCAGCCCAGAAGAAAACTACAAAAAGGAACTTTCATTGTATTCTAAAATAGTAGTCCAGCCCAAAGACGATTTTTGTTCAAGTATTTGCTTGTATGTGGTAAGAATAGATTCCACCAGCAGAACTGGAATGGAAGAATGGCGCCAAAGACACCATGATTTTTCCAGGACGGTGGAAATATTGGTAGGACTGTTTGGAATTGGAGGAGGCCTGCACTCAAAGGGTGCCATTCTAGTATGACAGAATGCGGTAGAGTGTAGACTAAAGTCCCTCGTGGATGGTTTGGAATTCGTGTTTTCTGCGATGTTTTGAAATTACACTGTTCCTGTGGCTCCACCTAGTGCCATATTGATGTCAAGCAAGATGGTTGATGATGAGTTGAAACATCCGTTTGATATAAATGCCAGTGCTTTGCTGCCATCTCTCAGCAACATCCAATCATGGTTTATCCACTTGTAGGTCAACCAAATCTGACCTTTCATGTTCTCCGTGTGTGTTGAGATCCCCGTGACATGGGTCTAAGTAATGGATCTTCTGTCTCATTGTCCCTGATGTTTTGGTTTTCAGAAACCCAGCCAGGAGGCAATGGTAATGGGGGAGGAGCTACCGTTTTCTCCCCGTCCGCTAAAGGCTGGTTGTTGAGACTTTGTGGGGCTGTAACTGGACCTCTGGGATGTCTCTCATCTAAAACATCCATCTCAGGAGATGAACCAGGCTGGCCAATTGCACGTGTGGCCTCCTTGACAGTGTTTAGCCTTCTCATAGGAATTATGGAACGGGATGAGGCCTGTGGCCGGTAGCTTCCAACTAAAAACACATGAACAGGACCACAAAAATGCCACTTGTATATTTTCCAAGTAGAATTTGAATGAACTCACCTGGACTTCGCCTTCTGAGAGGAAAAGCAATCTCTGGATCCTCTCCGGGCCGCAGTGAGTAGTATTTTTGGGATTTGGACAAATTCTCAGCAGCCTGGAAGAAGAACAATCTGGACTGTATAAGTGAAACTATTTGGGGTGAGTTTGTGTGTTTCACTTTCTTCCAAACAAACCCACCATCTCACGAAGGCTTGCAGATCGGAGACTGCGTCTGAGGCTCGCGTGCCGACGAAGCAGAATCTCTCTGGCTCGGCTATTTTCAGGTTGGCTGAATTTGTGGGTGTAAGCCATTGTCTGCACAGGAAGCAGGTAAAGGAGAGTCGACATTCTTTTTGAAAACTTCTCACTTTGGGTATAAATTGATGTTACAGTCAACCAGTTTGATACACATATGCTTCAACTACCTAATGATTATTTGCAGTCATGATTATTACATTGATTTTGATTACTGAATGTCAGAGGACAACTCCACATAAATTCAGTGGCATTAAAAAAACAAAAGCAGTCAACTTACCCTTTCCCTTATCTTGTACATGTTCTGTGACAGAATGTCATGCATCTTCCTAACATCAGCAGCCAGGAATTTCTTTTTTGGTTTGGATGAATCTTTCCTTTCCTCGCTGTGAAAGAAAATTGAACATCCTTTGTTAGTTCATCATTATTGCAAAATGCTGGCAAGGCAATAAAATGATCAAAATGTAGTTGACATTGGTACATTTTCAAAATTTCAATACATCTCACTTGCTACTATGAGTGGTGATAAATACACAATGAAAAAAAAAAAGAAAAAACTGAGCTCATCTGTGGAAATTACTCTCATTATTATTATTGATAAAACTTACTGAAGAGATACAATGGATGGCGCTGCACTCAAGTCACCCACAGATGTATCCAGTAAATCAATTGCTGTTTTCAGCTCAAGTTTCTTGTACAGAGACACGATACTGGATTCGGCCCTGTTATCTCGAAGGAGGATGCGTCTCAAAACACGATCGTTAAACTTTTTAAACCTGAGATCACAGATTGAAAACATACTGGTTGAATTTTAGCCACTTACTTTATGATATTTTCTTAGGCCCTTACTTGTCTTTCCAATAATAGTGACTCCATTGCCCACACAAGTCTTCAATGCCGCAAACAATATGCTCCATTACCTTAACAAAATACACAGAAGATATTAATGAAAGAAAGGGAACAGATATGTGATAAAGTAACAGTACCACTTCCTACCCTGTTATGTATTTCTACATTGATGGTGCCCAAATCTTTGTTGGTCCTCCTGATATTCATATATTCTATAATAGGCCGAATACTGATCCCCTGCCAATGTCCAAAATATATATATTATTAATATTAAGTAATTCATTCAAAAAGCCAAACCTGACGACGGACCTTACCTGTATAAAAACAGTGAATATTATAATAGCAATAGAAGCCGTGACAAACAAATTCTTCCTGTTGATAGTGTCAGGTAGAGTAAAGACCAAAGCGAAGCAGATAGCCCCTCGAACACCTCCGTAGGCCAGACCAAATTGGTCTTTGAAGGTGAACTGGATGGTCCGGAATGGATTGACAATCTGGGAGAGAACCAAGATGCCTAAAGGGAAAGAAAATGGAACAGATGATTGAAGTCTGATTGCTCACACTCAATTGTTCAGGTTGAAGTTACCAATTCCTCTCCAAAGGAGTGCAAACAGGAGCGTGAACAGGATGTAGGCCCAATTCCACTCATGTTCGCTTGTAATGGTTACAACCCCCAGGAAAAAAAAGATGAGCGTTTCAGAGATGGTGGCCAACATCTTGACCACATGACGAATAGTCGTGCAGGACCTCTGAGACACATTCTCCTCAACGTAATACTTCATAGTTATAGCACATATTACAATCCTGCATGAGGGCAAAGATACATTGAGAAATTAATTTTATTGAAAAGCAAATATTGTATATGTATTTTACTTTTTTGCTGTTTGTGTCATTATTAAATCATATCACCATATCCCCGAAATAGCTGAACTTTTTTCTTAGATTGAACAATTATAAGGCTCCTCCTTATTTTTATCTGCATTTATTTAATTTAAAAAAAAATTAGGCTTGGAGAAATTAATTCTGTTTAACTACAAAATGTCACGAGAAACACATTTTTATTGCTGTGAAGCTGAACATTTTTAACAGATTTTGTATTGGATACCATAAAAATGTTTATAGGTGTCCCTTATAAAATTTGCCAATGAGTATTTGCTGCAGGGCAATAAATAAATGAGAGCATTGTCCTTTTCGAAACTGTACTCCCAAATTCCATTTAACTTTCTCCTTCCTAGAAGAGGACAAGCAAGTTTAACATGTTCCGTCAGGCCACAAGTATCAGAAATGATACCATACAATCTCTTGACCTGGATGTGTACTATAACAAAATGAACTTCACCTAAAGAATGAATCTATTAGTGGCAATAGATGTGTGTCTTTTCACATTATATTCGTGTGAATGTGACTTGTTTTACTCACGCAAGAATGCTTGAAATGGCAAACAGCTCGGCCGCCAGGTATGCCAAGTAGCTGAACATGAAAACAAAGAGGGGCTCAATTTGTCGAGCGTTGTGGGTGAAACGTGTAGTGAAGGCCGCTACAAAACCAAACACAAGACCAAAGAAGACACCTCCGGCCCCCACTACAACGAACCGCGCCACCCCCAGAAAGACATCGGAGGATTCCATGGCTGGCATTTCCGCCACAAAGGAAAACATGTTGTAAAGTACCTGTTATGAGAAAAATGCTGTTTTCAACTCCTTTTTTTGTTTCATTTTGAATTGAGTTCACAGCCAATACAAGACAGTAATGCTATTTGCTATCTAAAAGATGTAAACTCACCACAGTGACAGCATCATTGAAGAGTCCCTCTCCAAATATCACAATGTGGGTCTGCTCGTTAACGTCAATGTCTTCAAACACATTAAGCACAGCCACGGGGTCCACAGCAGATATGATGGATGCAAATAATAAATTTTCCTGCCGACAGCAAATAACATTTGAATTCAAAGAGACCTCTTCTGGGATCCATTTTCCCGACTAACCTGCAAATTGATATCTTGAACTCCAAAGACCTCAAACTGACAAATGGCAAAGAGTGAGAGGCCAATCCCAATGCTGTTCCACAGAGTTCCCACAACAGCATACCAAAGCACAGTGCCAACATTCTCAAAAAAGGGCCGTGTGGGCATGAAGTAGCCATTTTCCAAGACAATGAGTGGCAACATGTAGAGGAAAAAGACATTAGAATTGAGCACAGCTGGCGGTTCCTCTTTGACCGAGTGCATGATGGCACCAACAATAAGGCCGATGGAAATAAGCAAGCAGGACTCGGGGATCCAGATTGTGATCTTTTTGTAAATGTGGAAACCTGAAAAAAGCAGGATAAATTAATTGATAAATGGTTTATACTTGGATTGCGTTCTTTCACATTTAAAGCACTCAAAACGCTTTGACTCAATAAGGTCATTCCTATCTTGCTAAAGGATACTTAAACAAGGGCAGTGTTTTTAACCCCTAACCTCTGGGTTAGAGTCATGCCCATACTTTCTCTTTCTCTAAATCAGACAGAGAACATTTAGTTTAAAATAAATAAATACACAAACATGTTTTAAAACATAAAATCGAATATTTCCATTGTTTCTTTGTTTGTTTGGCTAGTAGTAAAGAGAAAAACAAATAAACAATTAACAATTCAAAATAAAACCGAAAATGAAGAGACCTTTGTACTGTATTTAACTTTTTAAAATTGAAAACAAAAAGTAAAAATTCAATAATATTCAATAATATTGGCTGTTTTTCTCCTTTTTTGTTTTGTGTTAAAATATTTGATTTAAAAAAATGACACTACAATATAGTGTTTAGGTTTTTAGCCCTAGCTTGGCCAATCAGGGGGGTCTGTTGATTTTTGTTCCACAAGTGTCTAGGTGGCAGTTACTATAAATCATCTCTGAGGGAAACCAAAACTTCGAAGGGTTTGCCAAGCCTGCCTTAAAGCATTCTATTTCGGGCTTGCAGGTATAAAAAAATAAAAATAAAGACACTTACCGATTTTGGCAAAAGAGGCCAGCAGTACCCACAAAGTGAATTCGAAGGGTACTTGAATCCGAGGATAATCCATCGTAAAGACGGGAAGACTGGCCCTCTCCTCTTCGGGGAAGGCCTGAGGTTGATCAATTTCATTTTCGAACGGTTTGATGGTTGGCAGGCTGGTGGATGCCGAGGGTTCAGATTTTTTAATCGCACATTTTCCTCCAAGATGAGAGAGTGATAAAAGAAGGAGAATGCCAAGGCCTTGTCTTTCAAGTAAAACCAGGCTACACATATTCACAAGTTGACACAAATCACACAAAAAAAAACAAATGAAAGATTGATTACGGTTAAAAATCAAAACATATCACGAAATGGGCCAGTATATCCATTTCTGCTCTTGTCAGTCATAAAATACAGTTGCATTTCAAATGAAATAAGAGTAGTAATAACAAGTATTTCCTCTCTGCGCTCTCTGGGTTGGAAGACAATTCTGGTTTTAACTGTTGTTTAACCTGCTTTTCACAGGTGCCTTACCTGATGGGTGGAGCTGTGGCATGTCTGGTTTATGTAGCTTCTCTATTTTTATAGGCTAATCAAACTTGTAGTCTGTTTGAATGTGTTTTAAATTATACGTTGATTTAATAAATCCTATTGTACTTCAGCACTGTCAAGCACCATCAAAGTACTGCACATTCCGGCAAATGATAACACATTGTTAATACCATTATGATTATTATTACTATAATTATGATTATTCTTATTAGTCTTTTTATAGTGGCGGCGCAGGGGAACGAGTGGATGAATGTTTAGCGCGTTGGCCTCACAGTTCTAGGGTTCTGGATTCGATCCCAGGCTGGTCATCACTGTGTGGAGTTTGCTCGTTTGTGTGGGTTTTCTCCAGGTACTCTGGTTTCTTCCCACATCCCAAAAACATGCTTGGTAGGCTGGTTGAAGACCGGTAGACTGGCCAACGACTCAGGATGTTCCTCACCTGGTGCCCAATGTTAGCTCTGATAGGCTCTGATCCAGCACCCCCATGACCCATGTAGGGATAGGCGGGTCAGAAAACAAATGAATGAATGAATGAATAAACGATCGAATGACTAATAGGGTGGTAATGGCGGTACGCGAGTTTCCTCTAGCGGTACGATAAAGAATCACTGCTTATTAAAATAATAACAAAATTGCTCAACAGGCAAACGGAAAGAAGTCAACATAAACTCATTTGATTGACAGCAATAGATATCCAGGCCATTTGAATTGGGAAATGCTGCCAAATGGATCACACAAATCATCGCTGCCAACCCTCCCAGGCCAAATGAAGGTTAACATAAAATGTTAAGTAGCCTTTTGTAATAACATAACTATATTTTAATGGTATCCATAAAAAATACACTTGGGGGGGCTAAAAAATAATTAGTAAAGTTGTATTTGGTGTAAAACTAAAATAATTATGGAATAAGATATGTATGCTAAACATTTTATAATAGCATATGGCAACGTTTTGATTTAGTTTTTCATGTGTTTATTATGATTTCATTTGAGTTTGTTGGCGTCTAAAAACTCCGTTTGCCGCACGCACTAGAGCGTGATGACGTCATGTTCACATCACGAAGGAGGCGGAACTAGCCCGCTTGGCTGTCACTTTTGCTGCATTAGGAATGGTAATCTGACGACAAATGATTCTTTTATTTTTCCACAACATATCACGAGTGGATATTCTACCATATATTGAACCCCAGCAGGTAGGTCATTTCCTTACCAGGCATAGACTAAAATGACCATCCTATGTGATTTCCCCTTTTCGACGGTGGTGCCCCTGTGTTTACATGTTAAGGAAAATGAAGTCTTCACGCAAAGTTCCTTCAGTGTTTCGTATTGTTTTTGTATTGCAAATGTTCTGTTCAAGCTTTGCATTTGTGCGATTAACTTGTGCAACTGAATGGTAAAACGTGAATGAAGATATGGTGAAAGATGTTGCTCTCTGACAGGAAATGACTCAAGTCTGTAGTTTGTGCCTCCATTGTGTCAGCTTGTTCACACACTGTGCTACATGTGTAAGTTAGTTAGGAATGGTTATTTAATCCTTCTAAGTCTTTATTTCTCTGATTATTTCTGTAGCGATCATTTGCATTTTACGTCTTTTAAATGCAACACGTTTTGGCGCATGATGATGGACAGTGATTGTGTGCGCCAGTCCAAAATATGTGAGTCCACTACGTCTAATGTATTGATGTATCTGTGAAAATGGGTATCTTTTGGTGAGTTTCATTGTGTAAAATGCATCTTCCCTAATTCCATTTAAATCGAGTTGTGTATTTGACAGTCAGAAAATGTCATCAAAACACCAGGCATTCTATTAATTACGACTACTCCATATGAGCGTCTTTTCTAAGGCAAAGAAAAATAATCTACTTTTCCTTCAAATACACATGATACTACTGTATTCTCCCAATCAATTGGCACTAAGTAAGGTACATATAGAATTTTTATTGTGATTGATCAACCCTGAGATGGCTGACTTTGTGACAAAACAGGCGAAAACAGCATGGGTGTGGAATAATGACTATATTGTGGTTGTAACTGTCACTTTGGTGAGAAGAGGATGTCCTCAAAATGAGAGGTAAAAGCCAACACAATTTTGTAATGCCAGAAACAAAAAATATCTTGATAAATTGTCTGTCAACATTTAGGGCCATAGCACCAAATTCTGTACCCTTTACACTCCCAATGTCATTGGCTTCTATTTTAATTATTATTATTATTATTATTATTATTATTTATAGATATAAGCATAAACAGGTTCCATGATTTTATCACATTGACTTTTGTTTTGAAAATGAAAATTAACACAATATACAACATGAACGACACTGAAAAATGGCCCTTGACAGACATTAAAATGGCTTTATTTACAAATATAACACAACAAGCTATTCATCATTTTCATGTTGGCAACTCAACTACATGAGTTAGAATTCCACATGGACACAATAGGTGCATATGTGCATGACTAAGCCATATGCAAGCGATGCATGTGTGAACGTACGCAGTAAAAATTAACTTATTTTATCCTGTATACAAACTTTGTCTGACCTTCAAGGCGAACAACCCCCTCGGGTTAAATTTGTATTTAATTTGGGCCATGCTATAATTTCTTCTCCAAACTCTAAACTGTTGCTTGCCGAGCGCATTCATTCCACTTCTGACACCTGCTTGCTGTTCTAGAAGTACACAGTTTAATCAGAAGTGTTCTAAAAGAGGTTAAATAAATACATCTTTGTTGGACAACGAGTTTTAATAAAAAGTCCCAATTCATTTAAAATGAAAAAAAAAATCATCATAATAAATTGACATGGCCTGCTTCTCCTCTGGGCCAAGGGTATTTCGGTCCACTTCCAACCCATCCCCCCCATTCACTTCCCCCACCCCACTACCACACCCGTGACATTATTTCCTAAAGCACATTCCTATTCTGTTGCATGTATTCCAGATAGTGTTGAGATTTATTCTACCTTATCATCAAATAGATGATATACGTTATACGTGGCATACATATAGTTGAATAAAGATACAATTGCGCCAATATAAAAGGTGTGTGTATCATTACAGTAAAAGACCTTAAAGGTAACCCGATTTAAATTAAGACATTTGTAAGATGAGGGGGGTGTCAAAGAAATACACTGGATGCACTGATACTGGATCTCTAGGGGTTCAGTCTAATGAATCATTAATGAGCATCAGGGGAACTATGGTAGATTTAAACAAGAACAGTGAGTTAGTTGAGTGTGTACGCATTTGGAGGTGGTGGGCTTGGGGTTAGGGTCCATTGCACACACGTGTCTGTAGCTGACCCTTTCAATGATTGGGTTAAAAAAAAGAAGAATAGGTGTTTGTGGTTTGGGCTAAAGTGAGGTCATTATGTTTCTATGCACTCAACTGAATATTATATCTAGTAGACAAAAGTGTTTTGTAAATATTTTGCACCAAATATCCACTCTGACTGATAAACACGTTCACGGCCTTGTAATGTTTCTGAAAATATTTCCTATTTAAGGCTTATGTTGGAGACTGTTTTTACTGAAATGAAAGAGTTAAAAGGCTTGCGTGCCAGAGGAGGAGGAGGAGAGGGGCTGAGACTGCAGCTGTGTCTCTGCCTCATGATGCATTCAGCAACGTGACTTTGTTTACATCCACCGGCGAAAACGCAGGCACTCTCAAGTACATGTGGAAATTAAAGCTGGACGCAAGAAATATTACTGCCGATCAATACTTCTTGTTGGCATCCGGACTGGAGGCTGGTCTGCATTTGGACATTTGGAGGAAAGTGCATCATCATGGTGTGTGTATACTAGCTGCTGGAGGCCAGTTTCTTTTCATAGACATACGAAATTATGCAGCTACTGCATTCAAACAAGAAAAGCACTCTTTAGGTTCCATTATAAAGTGTACCTGTCTGCTAGCAAAGTACCTTTTTATGATTCTTTTCAAGGAAATACTCAATGTCAAAATGCATACATTTACGATAACATTCCACCAAATTGTGCAGCTACTGCTTTCAGGTTTCATTATATGTTGTACTCGTCTACTAGTGCAGTACCTCGTTATGTTTTTTTCAAGGAAATACGCAAAATGCATACATTTACGATAACATACCACAAAATTGTGCAGCTACTGCATTCAGGTTTCATTATATAGTGTACTCGTCTACTAGTGCAGTACCTTGTTATGTTTATTTTCAAGGAAATACTCAAAATGCATACATTTACTATGTATAACATAAGACCACCATCCGCCAAAGTGCTTTCCAAGTATTCTTACATAATAATAGCTCATTTGCAATTGAAAGAAATGCTACTAACTTAACAATTACAGATAAGACATTGGAGTGTGTTTTGAAACAATGGGTTATTCCCTTTTAGTATTCGAGACGAATCTGGTCCTATACAAGGGATGAAATTGGACTCAAATGAGTCCAGGTTAAAGCTTGGTGATTGTCATTACCATGTGAAAGGCTTACAGTACAGCTGCTCCCTCTCACTCGCAAAAGACAATATTCATGCTTTATTCTAATGAGCTCACAGATGGCATATCTCTTTTTTGTTTCATAGGCTTGGGTGAGAGCTTTTATTTTCTGAGCTTTTCAGTTTTATCTGGATGTAAGCTGTTACACCATGTTTTGATTTCAGTATTGTGACCTCTTGATGACCTCAATTCCTGTGACAGATTTATTTTGTCGGTTAAAACTAAAATCAGGAATAATATTGAAGCCCACTCATAAAGCAATTTAAGCATTTGCCAAATAAGATGTAGGCTTGTTCATTTCTCCAAAGCTAACCCAGTAAGTAGTCCATGTTTTGTCAACTGGACCAGTCCAAAACACACACACACACACACACACACACATAGCAACTTCTACACATAATTGTAATGAGCTCTATTGGTAAAAAGCAGCATCATAAAACCAATTACATTATTGTTTAAGAGAAACAAACTTCATGACTTCTAAAGTAAAAAACGGGGCCTCACAATTTAAACTGCCATGGGTTTTCTTTTTTTATGAATTCCTAATTATTATTATTTTTAAAACTTATTATTATTAAACAAGTGATTGATTGATTGTCGTATTTGCAATTGACTTGTCAGCTATTATATCCTGCAGTACACCACTGGCTCTTAAAAAAAGTTATGCATTAATAAATGAATGAATGTGGCAGTAGTCCTGCCCGAGATTTCAGTCCAGTGTAAATCCTGTGCACACAGGATGACTCGGAAATGTATACACAAGCTTAAAACATGAGGCTAAATTTGGATTGCCCTTGTATGGCAACATTTTGGCTTACATTGACTAATTTAAGTCTTGGCCCCTGAACACAGTAGTGAAACAAAGAAGTCATTAGCTTTTCATGCAATTTCTTGTAGTTTTTTGTGAGCCTGTAGGTTTCCTGTATGTAACCAGAGTATTTAGCCAATATATACCCAAATAGCCTTTTGTACCAGGAATGATTCGATGAATTTCAGTATGTCCAGTTGCAAATGTAGTTCTCGTCAATCAAATTAGGACAAATCTACTGCCGCCAACAGATCAGTCCAGATCAGTTATCAAGAAATAGGACACAAACTATTAACCTACAGGCACAGTTTAATGGGATCCTTCTCAAATATAGGATTTTTTTTTTAATACAGCATTTCTGAAAGTAATACACCCAGTAACTAAATGAACTACATCTACATCAGGGGTTTCCAAACCCCACAAAGACCTGCAGTGGGTTTAGAATATCTAGACTCCAGATCTTCAGTACATCCGTGTCTGTCCTATCTTTTGCCCAAAAGTTCTCCAAGCCTTATCCAAAGTATCGCTAGGTAAAGATAAAACCTTTTGCCATTAAAGACATGATATTTGCCAAAGAAATTGTGACCACATCATTATTTTTTTTCCATTGTGAAGCGGCTTAAAGGATCTGAAACTAGTAGCTGCTGGAGACATGTAGCTCACAAAGTATTTCTTTGGAATTTGTACAACATTTTTTTTAATTTTAATATATGATAATATACAAAATTTTATTTTTGGAAATATTTAGGTCCATTACAATTTTTTAAAAGAATATTTGGGAATATACATGCATACATTCATTAAATTATCTTATCCTCGCCTTTACCTAAGTTCCAAAACCCTTGATGCTGAAGAGCTTATTTGTGTTTATCATGCCACATTTCACTCCTAGAATGAACTATATCTTCAACTAACATTTTGTGAATGTCAGTTTCAGTTTGTCAAATCTCCTTTTGTGGTCTGACGTGTTCCACTTTTTTTCCATGGCAAGTAGACACCGAGTGGAACTATGACTCTTTATAGGCGCTCATTGCATGATGCTTATTTCCAAGCATCAGTTTAACCCCAGTAAATCAAGTTCCATTATAAACAGGAGGATTGTTCATTAGTTGTTCATTCTTGTGTGTCATGTAGAAAGGTAAATAGCTGCCATAAGCAACTCTGGATCCTGAGAGGGAACAAGTCACATGGGAGTGTGGGACACCTCGTGCATAAGGCTGTGTGTTCAGGCCTCCCGGCATTGCCCCCTCTTCCCGAACCAGTATGGCAGGGGGCAGAGAGCGCACTGGCCGAACCCAGAGGCCGTGGTCTGTCTATCGGGCTAACACATTCCAGTTGTCCAGTGAGATGATTGGCTTGGCCTTAGCGGGTAAGAGAATTTTTTTCCCTCTAGTTGACATTGGATCCTTTCCTAATCCCTTGCCATTAGTGGCTTTTCATTCTTTTCATGGTAATGTTTTGAAGTTTCATATTGTGTTCCAGGAAATAGTCAAGACCCAGATGAACCTGTGCTTGAATTCAGCATTGGTAAGGCAAAATAAAATATGAGATTAGTGTTGAGAAGTAATTGTTAAGTTTATGTCTGTCTTCTTGGACAGCCTGCACAGATTTGCTGATTCTTGGGTTGGACCGGAAACCAAATACCTTTGTAGCAGTGAGCTGTACAACACCGCCACAAGCCTTCTGGACTAAACATGCACAGACAGAAGTCATAGAGGTCAGATTGCCTTGTGAACCCTGAAAAAGAAAGAGTAACTTTGGTGCACATTATACACACTACAAAATGTTGCCATTCATCATCTTCAGGGTACTAGCAACCCCATCTTCCTTAGCAGCATCGCCTTCTTCCAGGATTCCCACATCAACCATCAGACACAGATTAAACTGGCTGTTTACGATGTGAAGGACCGCTCCCAGGGCACGGTGTGACATCTATGCGAGCAGCCATCTCTGTTTTAACATGGAACTGAAAACACTTTTTTGTGTCTGTTCAGATGTACATGTTGGGCTCAGCTCTTTTCCCTGTAAAAGAGTTGTTGCAGGACAAAGACCACAGATTAGAGATGGAAGTCAGGTAAAGCAAACAACACATTCTTCCTCGTGTAAAAATGGCACTTTACTGGTTCTGGCTGGATTGCTTCAATACACAGGTCAGCAGAGAACAAGCGGGTGGGAAACATCTCTGTTTCTGCGTGGCAAATGGAAGAAAAAGCAGATCAGAGACTTGTGGTCGGCTGTTTTGCAGATAACATCAATGGGCGGGTTAGATTCTCTCACATATGAGAATCTTTTAAAAATGACTTTTCAACATGTTGCCTCAAGCTGAGTCCCCTCATCCTCTATTGCAGACGGTGCTGCCAGTTGATGAGAGTCTAACAGAGGCGATGGGAGTACGGATCAAGTATGCATCCCTGTGCAGAGACACCCTTCTGCGTGCAGGTATGGAATTCTAGAGCATTCTCTCAGCAGCTCATCCCTCTCCACTGTCCTCCATCTGTCTCGAACACATAATAATAGATATATCCATCACATCAAAATTCAAATTATCATGAAGCTTATTGATTCTTCCTGTAATTATCAGGTATCACTTTTCATAGAAAATGACTAACTTCCTGCAATAGCACATATCACAATGAATAGATACACTTTGTCTTCAGTGTTTGGAGGCACGATGTCCAGGATGTACCGTTTCCCAACAACTGATGCCAACCACCTGCGGGTGCTCGAGCAGATGGCTGAGAGCATCTTGTCCCTTAACATCCCCAGACAGTTTGTCAAATTATTGCTGGAGGAGGACGCAGCCCGGTATAAAGACGTAAACTCTAGTGAATATGCATGAAAATGATTTTGTTACCTATTTTTTACACTCGTTTCTGATCTTTTGTCTGGCAGTGTCAGTGAGCTAGAGGAACTGGGAGAGTTGTCACCCTGCTGGGAGAACCTACGGCGACAGATTGTCTCACATTACCAAACAGTTCTTGTCTCGTACCAGGAAACACTGTCTGACCTGAGTGAATATAAAGGTTTGAACAATAATAGTAACCAGAACACAGATCCCCACCAGGGTAAAACTATTATACGTACTATAATATAGACCAACACCAACATTCAGGGGATAATTTATATTAAAGTCTTAAAAAGCTGGTGCTGAATTGCATGTCACTCTAACAGATTGTAGGGAGAGAAAAAAAAAACACTAAAAAATGCAACGCTCCGCCCAGTGCTCGGAGAGACATTACAAAGAGGGAGTTGCGATCAGAAACATTACATGAGGGAGTTGTAGGGAGAGAGACAGTGCCCATGATGTTCTTATGAGCAGCATCTCTCGCCTGCTGTCTGCTCGTATATCAACATTTGTCTCGTATCTCAAAATAAATATTTGCCCGAAAATTTACTCGTATGTCGGGCCACTCGTATGTCGAGGTACCACTGTATAGGTGTTTAAGATCGACCGTACTATGTTTTTCAGGCCTTAGAACTGCACATATCTGGAATTTGTCATATAGATTTAACATTGCTACCCTGCCATTCACCTTAGCTGGGATAAGCTCAAGCACACCCACCACTCTAATGAGGATAAGCAGTACAAAAAAAATGAATGGATGACCTCAGCGATACTCACAAAGTAATATAGGAAAAAAATCAGCTTCTTGCAAAGTAACAAATTGGATTACATTAATGTATTAAATTATTCTTTCTTCTTGATTGCACCCACAATTTTATCTTGACTTTCACCTTCCTCACTCTATCAATGCAATTTGTCAGGTAGTTTACGCCGAAAAGGCATCACATGACTATGTACTCTGAACACCCTCTATCTGCTCCCTACTAGGTCCTTCATTCAAAGCCAGCAGCCTAAAGGCCAACAAGAAGTTGGAGTTCCTGCCAACCAATCTGCACGTTCAGAGAATGAGGGTCCAGGATGATTTAGCCGTCGGTTAGGCTAAGCATACATTTTTAAAACCACTTGCTCATGCAAAGTACTCGCATTTATTTGCACCTTTTTTTCCTCAGAGCATACGTATGACATCATCACTGTCGGGGGGCCGGCTGCCCATTGCCAAGGGTTTAAAAATGGCGGCCTTAGAAAACTCACTCAAAAGTTTGAGGAGGCAAAGAAACAGTAAGTTCAGAAATTGTTTGCAAAAGATGTTTTCTCTTCTCTAAATCATGATGATATAGTTTTTGTTTTGTTTACTCACTTGATCTAGAGTTTGGCTGCTATCATATTTACTTTTTGTGAACTATTACATTATTCCTGCAGTTTTGTTATTACTTTTAATAGCTTTTGTTTTTGTGACTTTTGTGGTCAGCGCATATGAGGAGTTTTGGTGAGTTGATGCACTGCTTTGCTTCTTTTTTTGTGTCTGTTATTGTGGCCCAATACAAACATCCATTAAGCTATCACTCCACAGTCCACCACAAAGCAGCACAAGTGTCTCTCTAGTTTGCTTTCAACAGTGATGTCTTATTTTTAGTGAGAGGTGTTGTAAACAATAGACACAGAGGACGGACAATCAATTCACGTTCACCTTGAGAGCTGTAGGTAATTTGGTACACCGACCTTTTTTTGAATGTGGAAAGAAACCAGCATTGCCGTAGAAAACCCACACAAACATCAATAAAGATCTGACTGTCTTTGTTTGTACTGATGCATTCTGTTGATTGTTGTGCATGAGAACTCTGTCTGTGCCTGCAAAAGAAATATTTATACATATAATGAAGACAAGTGGAACTATTTTACATTATCTTAAGTTACAGAATAACTCCTCCAATACATGGAGACACTACATATATACCAGGGGTCTCAAAACTTTTTTCTTCAAGCCCAAGGCTGTAGTTTGGGAATTCCTGCTATATCCTTACTTATAGTGTACTGTAAAATGATTCAAATATTCTACACAAGCAACTGACCAACCAAACGTGTCCTCTCTACAGCAGCGCCCTCTCCAGCTCCCAGTCTATCGTCTTCATCCCGCAGGACGTGGTTAGAGCCAAAGAGATCATCGCCCACATCAACACCCTGAAGACACAAGTCAACTACTATGCCGAGAGGCTTTCTCGAGCTGCGAAGGACCGGTCTGCAAGCGGACTGGAAAGGACACTGGCCATACTGGCTGATAAGGTACTTATTTGATGAACATTTCTCCATAGTTTGCCTCCTCGATGAGATAAAACATGATATTTTTGCACACAGACTCGACAGTTAGTGACTGTATGTGACTGCAAACTGCTTGCGTCGGCCATCCAAGCCCTCAATGCAGCACGACCTGAATACATTGCCTCCAAATTGTCTCCATCCGCCGATTCAGAACAAGTAGTCCTCCGTAATGACCAGGACACTCTTCTTGCTAAGTGGAGTGGCAGTAGCAGTCGCTCATCGCTGCATGTAGACTGGCATGAGGAGGAGTGGGTTTGTGACACACACAAAAAGTGCACATGCATTTCACAAACATACTTTATATATACAGTTAAACTTAAAACACATTTCTCAATTAACACACAAAAACCTCAAGTCTGGATTGTTTTTTTAAATGTGTGGTCCAATACACAACCAAACAATTCAAATGTTGTACATCTGTTGCATTAGAACCAGAGTTAGATTAGAAAACTGAATTTGCATTAGTACTGATATTACATTTGTGGCAGGCCCAGTCATTTGCATATAAATACGATACATCTGTCCATTTGATTTCAGTTCAATCCCGAGGCTACGTTTACGTAATTGCGGGCACCTCTCTGTAGGGCATGATAAGCAGGTACTGTGAATAACCATTGCGGTATCTGTCTCATTACTTGTGCTGTCAGGAGAAAGTGTGGCTGAATGTAGACAAGTCTCTAGAGTGCATCATCCAGCGTGTAGACAAGCTGCTCCAGAAAGAAAGAAAACCAGACCACACCATTCAAGACCGAATCAACACAGAACTTCAAGCCGCTTCCATTAAGAAGGGTAACAAATGCACACACACATGTAATATTTAAAGGGGGCATATTGTTGTAAATTGATTTTTAATCAAACTGTTTTGGAAAGTACGGCGGGGGGGGGGGGGGGGAGTGGTTAGCGCGTCGGCCTCACAGTTTTGGTGTCGAAGGTTCGATCACAGGTTGGTCCTCAGTGTGTAGAATTTTCATAGGTATGTACACAGTATGGAAGATGAATGAATGTTTCGAACATACCGCCATCATTGGTTGAATTGACTTTTTAATTGCTTACATTCAAATATTTCAGGTGTTTAGTAATTTAATTCGCCTTAGTTCTTCAGTTTCTGCCACAGATGTTTTATTTTTAAATGTACAAGGTGGTTCCAAATGGGGGAAGATTGCATAATATGTCTCTTTTAAGTAAGCTGGCTATGATATTTTTTTGGCCTCATTAACTTCAGATTTTGTGGTTGTGAAAAAGGTGATGGTAAAAGACAAGCTTTCTGGATCATCCCGGGAAGTTCATCACAAGAGTTTCCATCATCATCATCATCATTATTATCATCCTCATCTTTTCCTCACCCATCATCATCATCTTCTTTGCCTGCCATCTCATCTGTTTGCTCTTTGAACTCTGAACAAGACAGCAGTAGGTTTATTGCACTCATGCAAGCTTTTTTCCTGTGTTGAACATGTCACTTTCATGTTGCATTTATCTATTGTGCTAGCTATTCAAGTAAGTAAGTACCTTTACCCTCCAAAAATACATTGCTGCCCAAGCACAGCCAACATAGAGGCGCTGTAGGCATTTCCCAAAAATATTGTACATTTAATATTAACATAAGCTACCATTACAACATCCCTAATTTACACATTACCAGTGCAATTGAATTTAGGGAAAAATAATGACATAGTTAATGAATTGAAATGAGTTTATATACGATAAATACAAATTGGCTCTGAATTAATAAAAAAAAAAATTCAGCATTTGCACTATGTTTAGAAATTGTATTCAACCATTTTATGTGTATTTATGAATATACATTTCCAAATTCATGTTAAAGGGTCTTTAAAACACCCCAAATACTGCACTGTCAATGTAGTACATGCAGCACCCTCAGCTTAGGTATTTACTTTATATTTAACAAAAACAATAGCAAAGAATATTCTTATGCCACACAACAACATCACAAATTAAAAAAAATGTTGCATTTTGAAGAAAATGAAAAAAGGGCAAATGCAAGATTATTTTCCACACCAAACCCCATTATTCCTCTCATCATAGTAATTTGCTGCGGCACCTCATTTGTAGACTTTTATGTGCACCTCAAAATCTTAAAGTGCTCGCTAATCACGCATGGTCCATTTCGTCCTTTTTCTAGATGGAACCCCCAACGTAGAGGAAGCCTACCCAGGTGAGAGCTTTCTGCGAGCATCAAAAGCACACTTTGTCTTCTTGCCATTTTCTGTTTCTCCTATTTTTTTCAAACTTTATCTTAATGTGTGGCTCCCAGGAGAGTGGAGTGAAGCCCTTTACCCACTCCTCACCACACTTACTGACTGTGTTGCCATGATGGGCGACAAGGCCAAAAAATCAATGGTCTTTCTGCTGATGCAAGACATTGCCCCCACTATCGCCATGGATGTCTCCCTACAGTACCGTCGCGACGTTGTGTTCTGCCAGACCGTGAGTGTGTTGTCACTGTAACTGGATTGTTCGCACACTTACACCAGAAGTTTCTGCTTGTGTGTGTGTGTGTGTGAGACAGCTCACCGCTCTGATCTGCGGCTTCATTGTGAAACTGAGGAACTGTCTACGTGATAGTGGATTCCTTCGGCAGCTTTATACCATCGGCTTGCTCGCTCAGTTTGAGTCCCTGCTCAGCACTTACGGTAAAATAACTAATGCAATGCTACTCAATGTGCTTGTTTTTCTGTATGTCAACAAAGTTTATTTAACTAAAAATAGTATAGTATTATAGTATTTTAAAGTGGCGGCCCACTGGAGCAAGTGGTTAGTGCGTCGGCCTCACAGCTTTGGGGTCTTGGGTTCAAATCCAGGTCGGTCCAACCATGTGGAATTTGCATGTTCTCCCCGGGGCTGCGTGGTTTTCCTCCTCCAACATTCTAAAAACATGCATGGTAGGCTTATTGGACACTCTAAATTGCCCCTAGGTATGGGTGTGAGTGTGCATGGTTGTCCGTCTCCTGGTGCTACCACCACAGGACCTCTAGCCCGAGACAGTTGGGATTGGCTCCAGCACCCTCTGCGACGCCAATGTCGATGGAGCGGTTCCGAAAATGAGATGAGAGAGATGAGATTTTAAGGTGATTGGATTGATGAAGGGATATTTAGTTTGATAGAGGGGGTACTCGGTTTAAGACTAATTGTTATGCCATCTGTCACCATTGCATACTGTTGAAAAAGCTTGAAACTTTGTAACAGGTTTCAGTGTGACTTGTGAAAAAGGAACTGAGTTTTGGCATATGTTTTTTAGGAGATGAGCTGGCCATGTTAGAGGACATGAGTGTCGGCGTCATGGATCTGCGAAATGTTACCTTTAAGGTAGTATGCCTGTTTATTTCTTGCCACCAGTGTTGGGGTTAGTTATGAAAAAGTAATGTTCCACATTATATATAACTCTCAGCAATAATATTGCCTTACATTAATGTATTATTCCCCTAAGAAAGTATAGACTACTAGTTATATTACATGTTACTTTTTTTTCAACTTCTTCGATGTTTTTTTGCCTACTGTTAAATGCTTGTAAAGGAACTGAACATGCACATTGCACCAGTCAATCAGTCTCGAAGGGCTCCATTTCAGAAATCTTTGGCTCAAAAGAAATTAGTCACGTAGAATGAACATTTTTTACTGACCCTTTGATCACACCTAAGCACAAAAATAGGATTAGAAATAACACAATAAGAGGGAATGTGATGGTTAGGCATTTTGGAGACAAGTTCAGAGAGACCACACTTGGATGGTGTGGACATGTCTACAGGTGAGAAGGGATTAAGGGTAGAAGGCAACCTAAGAGAAGATGGACTGATGTAGTGAGAGAGCACACGAAACTGGCTGGCGCAGAGGCAGAGGAGGATATTACAATGGACAGAGTGAAATGAAATGCTGTGGACTTGTTGAATTGTTTATTAGTATTGTTTTGATCATTTTACTTGGTGTTTTTTGAAGGTTACGCAGGCGACGGGCAGCACACCTCTCGATATGCTGCCAATCATCACGGGCAACCGGGACGGCTTCAATGTCCGCATCCCTTTGCCCGGAAGCATGTTTGACACGTTGCCACGGGAGATCCAGAGCGGCATGTTGCTGAGGGTCCAGCCGGTGCACTTCAATGTGGGCATCAACGAGCAGCAGACCCTGGCGGAGAAGTAAGTGAGGAAGAGATGGAGGACTGAGCTTTGAAAAGTGTGGTACTTTGACTTCAGAGTGCCCTTGCTTCTATTTTTTCCGAGTTATTACCCATTGTTTTTACCTATTGATTTGCTATGAGCAAA
This sequence comes from Stigmatopora nigra, assembly GCF_051989575.1. Lineage (NCBI taxonomy): Eukaryota > Metazoa > Chordata > Actinopteri > Syngnathiformes > Syngnathidae > Stigmatopora > Stigmatopora nigra. Next base: position 17,417,073 of record NC_135508.1, read on the forward strand.
ACTTTTTTTGCAGTTTATTTTGGGACTGCAAAATTTTAATGCATAAGCATTTCATTTCACCAGCAAAAAGTGGTCTAAGTAGTAATTTGAGCTCAGTCACGAAACTAATTAAATTCAGAAGTACTAGTACTGTGACTTTAGAGTAAAAAAGTTGCATTGGATGCATGTTCCAGATTCGGAGACACATCCCTTCAGGAGCTCATCAACATGGAGAGTTTGACCAGACTCAATTCTTACTTTGAACAGTTTAAAGAAGTCCTACCTGAGGACTGTAAGAATTTTACAATTTATTTGAAAAATATATCAAATAATCTATCAATAAATTGAGACCAATAAAATATCTGTTGAACCACAGGCCTCCCGAGGTCTCGCTCTCAGACGTGTCTCCCCGAGCTACTCAAGTTCTTGGGAAAGAACGTGGAGGCGAGGAAAAACAAGAATGTGGACATTCTGTGGCAGTCAGCTGAGGTGAGCTTCCCTTTCTTTTTTCTGTAACTGAGACCTAGCCTGTTATTCCTTGTAATTGTCTGTGTTCTCCAAACTCTCAGATCTGTCGCAGGCTTAATGGAGTTCGTTTCACCAGCTGCAAAAGTGCCAAAGATCGGACGGCCATGTCAGTCACCTTGGAGCAATGTTTGATCCTGCAGCACGAACATGGCATGGCACCACAGGTCTTCTCGCAGGCGCTCGATTGTATGCGCAGGTATGATGCCCATTTTCATCTGTCATTGTTTTAAACCTGGCACGGCCTCGTCTTGCTAATTGATTCCATAATTTTCATATAAGAGGTACGCATCATTTTAAGCACCTCCATCCCTCGTAGCCAGAGGTGCATAGTAACCCGTTACATTAACTTTTTGAGAAAAAAAATGCTTCTTAGGCTACTTTTACCATAAAAACTTTTACCTAAGTAGATCTTTGAAAAAAGGCGACACTTATGCTGCTACTTTGGCCTAAACCCAATTCTTACATGTTTCCTCTTTATTCTCCATGCTAGATTTTACTTTATTTTTCCCAGTGATGTCGACAGTGGCTCTATAATTAATATATTTTAACTATTTGTCATAAAGTCAACATTACTCGTCTGTCTCAACCGTCAAGCTCGCTCCCAGGTTTTTCCTTACACCAACAGTCCACATAAAACTTTTATTTCATGGTATGAAATATTTTTTTCTCCACTTGAGCGTACGCATGCTCTTTGGACAGAGGTTTAATTTCCATATTTGTCTTTTCGGAATTCGATTGTTTGGCCTAATATGGTCATGTAATACGTATTAATACAGTATAATGATAAAAGTTCTTGTAGGGTGACGTTGTGCTGAGGAAAGGATGTGACTCATCATGTCGCCCATAACTTGAGTATTTTTTTTTTCGCCAAATACTTTTCTTTTTTACTTTCACTTGATTACATTTTTTTAGGACGACTACTTTTACCTCTCCCAAAATGCTGCTCTTACTAGAGTAACTTTTTTGTCTACTCTACCCACCTCTGCTTGTAGCCTACTTTTGACCCCATTCCTGCTTTTTATGCTACTTTAATACATACATGCTCAGTAAAGATTTGGATTGCCAAAGTGCAATTAAAGGAGCGAACAGATGTACTGTGAACCATCGCCTATTAGGCATTTCTAAACTATATAATTACATAATAGTGTATTCTACTTAGACAATGTTTATTATTGTGTGTACGTGTCAAAGGGTGAGTTAAATAACGATTTTGTAAGTGTAATACTATGAATCATAATTATGTAGAGTTATATTGTGAAGCACACACCTTTACAAAAGTAACACTATGCAAATCAAGTTGCAGGATACATCAACATATTTTCATAACTGCTGGGCTTTGTCGGTGGGCTGGAAAAAAATGTGGGTCATGGGAGGTTGGCTCCTTGAAAATTACATCATGTAGCAAACAGGTTTAAGGACCACTGAAATGAAGGCAATCTAAATGAAATGTCTATCGACATTTCTAGTTGTTAGTGCTTCGCTACCTACTTGAGGCAACTATAGGCAACTACAACTGTTAGTTGTGTGTTATAAAAATTCACAGCATTTTTAAGGTGTTTAAAAATATAATCTTAGGAGTAAAGTTAATTTGCATTTACTAATATTCATCTTTCTGAACTTTCTCTTATTTTTTTCTCTTTTCCCACTACCTGTTTCCAATGCGTTTGACCATCATATAATTCATTGTTGAGATATTCTTGGGCATTCCTGTTATTTTCTGGCATTTCTGTCTGCCATTGCATCACCTCTCTGTGTTTTTTTGGCATTCCCTTCACTTGTTGCTTCTCCTCTACCACAACCCTTTGACACCTTTTCATAATTCATGGCTCCTTACCCTCCCAACACCCCAGCATTGGGACAAGGGAGGGTGTGAACCAGAAGAACCTGTGCGGTTTACTGCCGGTGCGCGACTTCCGCCTGGACCCCAGCCTCTTGTACTCGCTGCCCCTGCTGGCCCTCACTCCCAACCTTCTGGTTGTTTGGATCTTCCTCAGCGTGACTTTTATCTTGACAAGACTTCGCTTTGTCTGAGTGATTTAGTCAAACCCGACCAAATGTTTTGTGATGGCAACGGTCACCACGATGAGGTGGGGTTGATGTGGTTCTGCCAACTCTGCTGCTTGCACACTCACTGATGCCTGAGCTAAAGAAACATTCTCTTGTTTTCTGTCAAATTTAATGACTTGATCATATGTATTTGAGAAAAACAGCAGTTACTTAATATCATGATCTTGTCACTCTTTGTGAGCAACCCATGTTCAGGATCATGCACTGCATTTATAAAAAGCACTTTGGATAATTGACAGTAGACAGGAAATTATGTCATGTGACCCTAATGGATTGCTCTGGATCACATGATTTTCTGTGGATTGCTAATGACATACTTTGAAAAAAAAAAATATTGTTAAAGCATTCTATTAGTAGCTACTGTAGTTGTCTTGTCCTCATTCGCATGTGCGCCTAATCTCTATGCAAGAGGTTTATCTCCATGCCAGAAATAGGAGGTATGTCCTTTGAAACCACTATACTCTTATGTCTAAATTTATTTTTGTAGACAACTTTAAATTAGTTTTTGTTCATTAAAGTCATTATTGTCATTCACTCAAAGGATAAGTAGAGAGGACTAAATTCACTTACCATGTTAACCCTGGAAACTCATCTATTTACACCAAAAATTCATATAGCAATTTAAATTCAATTAATTCTTATAATTTAAAGAACCCTATAGACATGTTTGGGACTCCGGAATAACACTTAACAAGCACAAAGAAAATCAAGAAAATCTAGAACAAAGCCTGCACCTTGAGCTTTCATACAGATTGTTCTAATCTAACCACTGTGCTGCCACTGTATGTATTGTATGACGCATAGTAGATGTGTATTGACCTAAATCTTCAACAATTTTGTCTTCTTCTGCTTCTATTTTGCAATCTTTCATGCTTTGTTTCCACATACCGTACTGACGTACCTTCAATGGAGGAAAGAACTGCGACAAAGTCAAGCATGGAGTCTTTACATTTTCTGTGGACGAGTTCCCTCTGTAGTCTACTAGAAAGTATATTCAAATTTAATCTAATCTTCCATTATATGGGACTACAGATAACATTCCATCTGACACGCATATACTCACTGCAGTGTTTTCTGCTCCTGTGCTTTTGGGGTGCATTTCTTTTCTCCATTCTAGTTTCAGTACAAATGTTTTGTGATAATGGAATTCAATCTTAAGTTCAATTGACAGAAGAGATGTTGAGTGTGAATGCATGTGGGTGCGAATATGTGTAAAATGTATTTGTTAAATATATGTTCCTCCCCGAATAAGAAGTAGACCAAAGTAGTAATTGTGGTGCGGTGAAAAAAGGAATAATAGTGGTGACCCTACTTCATGGGTTTTGAATATCGTGGCCATGTCTGGTTTACATTATCCACACAAAAAAAAACAGAGATTAGTGTATAGCTGAGTGATTTTTCATGCAGATTTAGCGTATGGGCAAATAGGGTAACCAGAAAGTGGTGGTAAATAGTTTTACAGTAGAATGCTGTGCATTCTGAATGGATACTACTGTTTGGTCAATTTCAGCCAAATATGATATTTGAAAGTTTGCAAAATTTTACATCAAAACATCAAGCAATTACTCGGAGAAGAAGTTTAGGTTTGAAGTTAAAATCAAGTTCAACTTTTCAATTTATTTGCACTTTTTTGGTAGAGGAAAGGTTCTTACTCCAAAGGAGGGCCACTGTGCTGTCTTTATATGTTCCCATAATATAACTCGACCAATGATGAATGCCTATTTTTGCAAAAGGAATAACAATAATTTTGTAGCTGTCTCCAAAAAAGTTAAGACCCTGGACTTTACATGTTTCATTTCAAATATCCATATGATAGTTTTCAGTTATAATGTGAACTTTATTTGTGTTTGCTTGTTCTGAACTACCTCAGAAATTTATTTTTGGTGTGAATAATATAAATCAGTGTAAATATGGACGAATTATGAAAAGAATGTATGCCATATTTAATCTTTTGGCCACATCTTATAACACTTATTTTAAAAGACATAAAATCACCTAACATAATTGATTTTTTTTGTCTTTGACAGTATCATTGGTTATACATTATTTGTGCAGTTGTAAAGAAATATATTTAAATACTACCATGAAAACAGACATGACATATAAAAGATATACGCACAGTAGTATACCCAGATGTAAGATCTATAGATTGATTATGATGCTTATGCAATAAAGCTATATGCACTATTGCTCCGTTATGGGTGTTTTTGGTTTTTTGGTTGTTGTTTTTTTTTGCCTCAACTGATACTATGAGTTCTGTTACTTCTAGCCTTAAACTCAATTTGTTGTCGCATGTTCTTAGATAAATAGACATTTTAGTTATTTGTGAATGGAGATCAATCATTTATTTCCCAGGTTTTGACAGTCAACATGTTGACTTCTCAGGATTGCTGTTTGTTACAAAAATGTACTTTGAACCTTCAGAATTTCCCCTCAACAAGCTTTTTTTTTTACCCAAGAAGTTTTCGTTTTCAATGAAAAATGTTGTGTTTCTATTTTTTATTTTTTTTTGCACATACTGTGGTTTAGTTTTTACTTCTGACCTGTTTCTTCTCTCATCAGTGAGGGTTGCAGACGGGAGAACACTGTGAAGAACGTGGGCTCGAGAAAGTATGCCTTCAACTCCCTGCAACTCAAAGCTTTCCCAAGACACTACCGCCCACCTGACGGCACGTATGGGAAAGTAGAAACCTGATGGCAATGCTCTGTCTGAAGGGTAAAAGAAATTATATCCTCACATGGCTCCCAATGAGAAATCTCTCACATTCCTGCCAATTCTGTGACTCACTGCTGTACAGTGCCTTAGTCGTAAAAGCATTCATGGACTACACATAATGTACAATAGTTTCTTTTTCCATAAAACATACAACTAGATGTGTATGATTACAGAGATGTTTAAGCACTCTTTATGAAAAAAAAAATATATAAAAATTATGAGCAACTTCTGGTTGGGCAAGAATTGCTTCAACTGATATTAAACAGTGACAATGTTTGCGACCAGACCAAATATTTATGTTTTGCTCATAATAAGCTGTCAAATGTTCATTATCTCACTCGCAACTCACAGTAAAATTAATTAATGAATTATCAAACTGTTTTTTGTTCATTTTTGCCTCCCCATGTTAGTTGTGTACACCTCTTGGCATAAAGTGAAGAGTGAAATTAGACTGGAACACAAAGGGGTCCAAATATTTATTTTATTATTTATTTATTTCATTATTATTCCTTTTCTGAAGTGCCTATGCTCACAATTGTCACGGGGGGGATGATTGAGCCCTATTCCAGCTAACTATGTGCACCAGGCAAGGGATAACCTGACTTGGTGGCAAGCCGATTGCAGTTTACTTTATTTAACTGAAAAGAAAGTAGCATTTGGCTGAAATAATCATCATGATCTTGTTCCTTACTGGCCACATAAATAAGAAAAAAATCATTTGTTTTTGATATTGGATATTGAGTGTGGAAGACGTGTTATGCAAAGACATTTAATACAGTGGCCCTTGTAAAGCCCCCACAAGTAAGGTTTTATTTCACTAGGAAGACAAGATTTTTTTAAAACTCAGCTTTGATTGACTCCTTATAAAATATAGCTTTACATTAACAAATTGGAGGAATATACTTGTACTGTTGTATTTTTTTTAAATTGATTTTTAAAGAAAGTTTTTTTCTGATGGTGTCCTCCATTAATTTGTAACTGAAACAGATTCTCACAAAACCTTGCATATACCCATAATGGTGTCCACCCATGAAATACTATACCCCAATGACCCTTGTTTTGTTGTTGTTTTATATGAATATACTGTGGTAGACAGCCTGGTAATTAGTGGCTAACGTGTCAGCCACACAGTTCTCAGGGTCGTGGGTTCGATCTCAGGTGGGTGCTCACTGGGCGGAGTCTGCATGGTTTCCTTGCGTTGCTTGAGTTTTCACTGGGTACTCTGGTTTCCTTCCACATTGCAAAACAGGCTGGTTGGTCACTCTAAATTGCCCTAGGTATGAGTGTAACTGTAAATGGTTGTCCGTCTCCTTGTGCCATGCGATTGGCTTCCCACCAATTCTCAGTGTCCCCCGTCAGTTGCCCGTAGTTAATTGAGATAGGCTCCACAACCCCCATGACCCTTGTGAGGATAAGCGGTTTGGAAAATGAATGTATTTACTGTGGCATTTCTTTGGGCGTTTAATGATTTTTGCTGTGATTCTATCTTTTAAAATTATAATGAAGATTAGAAGTGTTCTTATGTGACACTAAACAAATAGTACATTTGTTTATTTTTTTTTCAGGTGACTCATAATGTAAGTGTTTTCTAAAGTACTACTTCATTTTAACTTTTATTTTTTTCACATTTAACAATTTCCGAATTATTCCAGCTTTTTTTCACAGAAATTACAGTTAAAAGAAGAGAAAAAAATCACATCAAATCAATTAGACAGGCTCTTATTTAAAACCCCTGGGGTGTTACCCTAGGTCTCAACCTTGTGTTACATTTCCTAGACTTGTTCTCCTCCCCTTTCTGACTCATCCAAATACACTTGAGGTAAGGACACATCACATTTGAAAGATATTCAACAACAACCTATTAGTAAGATTGTCACATGAATCTCAATAAGTGGAAATCAAGTAGTGCCTATTAACAGTTCTCATGGCTCCCTGTATTAAGAATGGCTTTAATTATTGTGAGTTATTTCTTATGTAACCATTTAAATTTCTAGGAAACAAAATACTCAACAATAAATTATTAACAGTTTCCAGTGATGTTTAATGGCTACCTCAGATGTTGAATAGCTGAATAGAAGCAAAACTGGCTTACCACTTACAATTGAATCAAAGTAATTAAATTTGTCTGTTAATTAAGGATTTACATTTACTACCAGCATTGGCAATTCTGATGATCTGAATGTCTATTGTATTGAGTCCCAGACAATGTTTTAAGAACAATACCAATATTACTATAATTCAAAATTAATTGGATTTACAAATCACCCTGTTTGTGAACGTGAGATAACATTGAAAAATAAGAAGCTAATAAGTGAGTGCACAAGAGCAACTACTTTGCATAAATGGCTCAATCAGAGGAACTTAATGCACCGTACAGTATTTCTTCTTATAAACACAGCTATATTGTATGAAACTGCTCTTTTCTATTATGAAAACACCAAAATAGAGCAGTATTTGTTCTGCTATGCTGACGGATGATTTTTTTTTTTACCTGAGGTCGTCCAAATCATCCAGGCTTCAAACATATAAACGATAAAATATTTTCTCAAAGAAAGTGTATTGCAAAAGGATTTTGTAGAATTAATTTCACTCAGATATCAAGTGTACAGGCAAAGAAGCATTGAAGTCACATGTAAAGCAGAACAAATTGTGTTGCAACCTCCAGATAAGTATAAGAAAAATTGGTTGCCAGGCTCCAGACGCCTCACAGAGTGTTTCATAGACACTTCGCCAACATGAACACCTCTTTATCCACCTATCTACTCCTTGGCTTCATCTCCATCTTAACCATCCTGTTGCTAGCATTTGGTAAACTTTTATGCCACTGGAACTGCACTCCAGTTGATGGTCACGGCTCTGCTGTACTTATTACGGGCTGTGACAGCGGCTTTGGATATGAACTGGCTCGATGCTTGCATGGCAAGGGTTTTACGGTCTTTGCTGGCTGTTTGTTTCCCGAGGGAATGGGTGCGCAGAGCCTGACAGCCCAGTGCACAGATCATTTAAAAATTCTCAAACTGGACGTGACAAGTGATGAAGATGTGCAGCAGGCAAAGAAGATTGTCAAAGAGAACCTACCAGAAAAAGGTGAGATAATTAAAAATATATATATACATATATGCTCTTGTAATTGTGAATTGCATTCTTGATATGGCTTAAAGCCATTTTTGAATCCACAGTTCATTGTGATTATTATTTTTGTTTTACACTAGATTTACACTTTTGGTTTACACAGGTCTCTGGGCAGTGGTTAACAATGCTGGCATATCAGATTGGGCAGAAATAGAATGGAGCACAATTGAGGACTTTCGCCACATGGTGGACATCAACCTCTTTGGCTGCATCAGGACGACTGTAGCCTTCCTGCCTTTGGTGCGGGCTGCAAAAGGTGAAAGCAAAACTCAAGTTTTATTATTAATATTTTTTAAATTATATTTTCCTCTTGTTTCTACATTTCTTCCATTTTTTCACATGACACATTTGTTTTCCATACTGGTTGCTGCAGGCCGGATGGTTTTTGTTTCAAGCATCTTCTCCTTCTTCAACTGCCTGAACATGGGAAGCTACAGCGTGTCCAAGAGAGGACTGGAGGCATTTGCTGACTGCTTACGGGTGGAAATGGCTAGCTTTGGTGTGAAGGTACTTGAACAAAAGAAAACTGAAAACAAACCATCTTAAGAAAGAAACTGTATGTGAAAGCCTGCACATTTCTGTAAAAGGTTGTCTATGTTACTGTGACTGAGTGTGAAAAAAAAGAGATTAACATTATGTTTTTAATTTATTCACACTGTTTTTGGATTGGATAACTTTATTCCTCGTGTATTTGGGAAATTTCGTTGTCACAGTAGCAAGAGGGTGAGGATGCAGAAATAGGAAAGGCATTTTATACATTACACAGTGTATTACTGATAAATATATATATATATATATATATATATATATATATATATATATATATATATATATATATATATATATATATATATATATATATATATATATATATATATATATATATATATATATATATATATATATATATATATATATATATATATATATATATATATATATATATATATATATATATATATATATATATATATATATATATATATATATATATATATATATATATATCAGCAACACACTGTCTAATGTGTATATATATACATGTTCATATACATATATAGTATATATATAAGCACATATATATATATACTTACATACACATAGATGTACATGTATGCATATGATAGGTCTTAACCCTCAGCCATTTGTTTTGTTAAAGAGCCTGACAGATGATGGTAGGAAGGATGTTTTCTTAGCAAAGTCATATCAGTCCCTTTGCATAATACTGAATTTTGTGTATGAAAGGATTATATCTGTTTGAAGATAAAAGATCCCACCATGCAAATTTAACACTTGTGTTTCTCCCTCAGGTCAGCATCATCCAGCCGGGCAACTTTGGCCAAGCCACCAACATTGTAAAGATGAAGACCCAGTCTGATATTTGGGCAAAATTTGATGAGGAGCGCAAGCAAATGTTTAACCCAGATTATGCCAAACTAGCCGCCGAGTACTTTCTCTCCACATGCAAAACGGGCTTCACCAACGCAGACAAGGTCATCAATGCAATGATGCATGCCCTCACAGCCCCCAGCCCCAAAAAGCGATACTTGGTAGTCGCAGCCATTGATCGAATATTTTTCCAACTCTACCCTATTCTCCCCACTTCGCTAACTGATTCTGTGTTTTCTCTCAGCTCAATGTATGATAAAAGAAAAGAAATGCTTTATATGAAGTAAGTAATTAAAAATATATTTTCTATGTATACATTTTTCTCCTAGGGTGACTGCAGTGCAGCTTTTTTTTTATCGTTCTTCTATAATCCTGTATCCTATATGTAGTGATTCTTAACATGTTATGTTCAGTAAAGCATTACAAGAATGTTTTGTGTTGAACTACATTTCCTGAACTTGTGGTGCTTTGAACTCATTGGCTGCCTGTGAAGTCTATAAAAGTTGAACCTACAAATTAGCCAGGACCGATCTGGATTCTCACCCATCCATAACTTAAGATGACCTCCACTTACTGCTCACTTTCTAAACTCCTATACATCTGCCAAGTTTCCTGAAACTTCATATCTTCATGAAAAACCAAATTGCTTGAAAATCGGTTAACAATTGATCAACCTATAATAATATCAAAGTCAACACTCCATTGTCTTGAGTGTTAAAAGGAAAGCCGCACCTTGTGTAAATGGCCTTGATGTGAAAGACGGCTGTTAATAATATTTAATTATGAAAATGGCACATTTCTTACACACCTTATAATGTAGAAAATTAAATGACACTGCTTCTGGTAATGCAAATGTAACATCAGTTATACCCATCCACACAAACACCGATAGACTCAAACACTGGTGCGCATGATCATCAGTATTGATTACATCACAATTAAGGATGGGCAATCTAGGATACTCGCATTTGATTGGCAAAAACAGTACCAGCATTAATAAAATGTTTGCCATTATGCTTAAAATCTATCTAGTATTAATTTTCCAATTGGATGCGCATGATAGGGTTTTGTCTGGCCCTTTAAGAAGATAGACTGAGTCTATCATGACATGTCTTTGGTTCTGTTGTAAAATAGACTATAGAGGGTTCTTAGAAAAGGACAGTTTAGTAATAATAATCGAACCAATGAATGCCAATTGATTGGCTGTTTAAATTTAAGAGCCAGTAATTTGATTTCAATTGTAATGTGATTTATCATTGTAATGTGATTTAGTAACATGTTTTTTCCTTCTTGCGTATTTAGGTGGTATGATAGTTTTTAAAAAGAAGACATCTCACTCTCATTATATTTTAGATTTTTCTAGTATATTTTGGTGGGTGGGCTTTTTTCATTAACATCAGTCAAATTTTCACCTTAATGGCATCCTCTCTCTAGAATAAAATATTTGACTTTCCATCGTGTTTTTTCTTTATTATTCTTTGACACTTTTTTAATTTGAATTTTTCATCACAGAAGAAAGACAAATTAAACAAAAAAAACATTTAAAAAGGAACAAAAACAATGGCACTAAAGATAACACTAAAAATAGTCAAGACAATAATTATGAAATAACAGAATTTACTCAGTATGCCAAAAAAAAGGAGTCAGATGATCTCAGTTAACAATTAGTCCACCATATTAATAGATGAAAAACTTTGAAGGACATTTTTATTTCCCAAAACCCCGTGAAAAATAATATAAGATGGTCTCGATAGCAGCATAATGTAATAATATTAAATGTAGGGTTATAAGATTACTACAAACATTTCAGGGTTCGGGGGAGACCCTGCCTGTTAACTATGCTTGGCTGGGATAGGCTCCCGCACCCCTTGCAACCTTTCTGAGGATTAGCGATATGGACGATGATAGAATGAATGAATTAGAAAGAGCATTTTACATCACATTCGGTGGTGGTACTACAATTGCGCTACATTTCTTTTGAGAGCGTCCCCTCAAACGATAAGAACTAATAGACGATCTTCGAAGTTCGCCCTGTCAACAGATGAGAAGACGCCTACTCTGCTCTGCTTGGCTAACATAGCCTCCACGTTAGCATCTTGCCTGCCATATAGACTTTATATTTGCTTATCGACTCACCGTAAATATGAAGCAAAGAACGAGTTGGTAAGAATTACTCTTAAGATGCGACAAAATAACGAATGATTATGCGCATGCCGTTTTAATTGAATAAATTCGCCACTGGTAGTCGGCTAATGAATTGTTAAGCGGTAACCAATGATAATAACAGGATGACACCTGCTCAACGTCAGTGATCGTCTTTGGTTTGGGAGAAAGGACTGACATGTAACATTTTATTTTCTCCTCGCTGACAGACAAGGAGCATACTGGACAGGGTGACAGGAAGCGGGGGAGTTTTTATGACACGTCCATGGAGAAATAAAGCCCACGGATGGAAAGCCAGAGGAAGGGGTGAGGAATAATAAATAATGTGTTGTCGGCCGGCTTGTGATCGCCATGTGATCACCCAAGGCCACTGTGGTATACTTATTTACACACACAAAAATATTTGTGTTGGGCAGATTACAATACTGTTCAACTCACTGGCTACAGTTAGATGTCCAATCCATTTGGACATGGACCCTGGCAGTGCTGCCAGAATCCCCATAATTTAAATGTTATTGAATGGATTGGACGTCTATAGTTGTCAATGGCATACAATGGCGGGGCTCAATCTTTTAGAAAGTCTAAAAAGTCGTTGAATTCTTTATTTTTTTTTTAAAAAAGCCTTTATTGGCTTTATAATGTTTTGTATTTAAATTTTAAAACGTTTTAAAAACAATCTTTGAAACACACAGACACACCTTAACCAGAGAGAGTAAACAAGATGTGTGATTTGCTTGGTTCTGAGCTTGGTTTTGAAATTTCTAAATAAAAGTAAAATCTCAATCTACTGTATTTGTTCTTTAATTGAGTACCCTGGAACTAAGGATAATTGATAGAACTTTGAACGCATTGCATATGGGATGAGAGATGTAACCGAGTAGCGAATATCTATGTTTTTACTGATTCGTTTATAACAGACAATGGTGTTTTTAAGGTTGTTTTATCATTTGACATGTTTCGGCTTGTTAGTCCCGCCTACATCAGTTGAGTAGGTTATAATATCTCCATGTTTTGTTACTTCTAGTCATTGGCCATTTAAATTGGCATTTTAGCCAAATATTTACTTGAGACATTTAGATTCCGATTTGTATGCAATCCAATCACTTTACTGCTTTCCAACACTACCACTAACATAGTCACAATTATACCTTATATTTAATGTGGCCTGTATATATTAATCATTCCAATGAAAAACATTGAAGGCTTTATTTTGCCAAGTAAAGATGTATTTTTGCGCTCACACCATTCAGAATTTCCAAGTGACACAAGGCTAATCGTAAACTCCTGTGCATGTCCACTCCGGACCTTGTTGGCTTTGGTGTCCTTTGGGTCTCCCTTTTGCTAAGGCCTAAAGCGTTTTCTTGCTTTGGTTTCCCTGTTATGATGTCTTTCTGAACAATCAATCCTTTCACCGTAGAACAAACATCTATCTTGTGTCAAGTATATAGCTCATCGCATGACTAACTATTTATAAGTTAAGATTAATACTGTAGATCCTTCTTCCAAAAATATCAACAAAGTCCCATTCAGTAGATTAGATGAAAAGAGCCCGCTCCCGTAAAATGTTGATCCCAACATCATCAATAATAGAGCGGTGCAGTTCATTCAATTGCACTTCCATAAAATTAAGATGCAGTAATCCCTCGCATATCGCGGTTAATGTAAACCGGACATGGCTGTGACAATTGAAAAATCGCAGTGTTCATTAAATGGCCCGAATATTTCAATCGACATAAAGAAATTTTTTTGAGCATATATGTCTCAACTATTAAGTAAGATGTTATTTTCCCACTTTAAAAGTCGTTACTTGGCGCATTTTTTTTATTGTTTTGATTATGTAATAAGAATGAATATCTTGACTTGCACCAATTATTATGTACAAGATTAGTTATCTGTCATCTTCCAGGTTTCCAGATCTCTGTAGGCGATGTAAAGAGTTAATAATGTAAACTTCAATGTGTAGTTTGTTAGCCTCTGTCTTTTGGTAGTGTGGTTCTCCTTTGACAAGCGTTTATCTGGCAACCCAGGTGGGTTAAGTATGGTCAATATTCTTAATCTAATTAAAGTACTCTTTATGCCCACCCATCTGACTCATGGTCCCTTTTAAATTTGTTAAACATGGCCGGCCTTAATTCTCTTCAATTTTGGTTTTTGCCCAATTTATCAAATCCCCATAGAAGGTTTCTGGGAATTCTGCTACCACACTCCTAAAACATGTGAGTCAAGTTACTTGTCTGACCTCTGCCATTCCCTGTATTTCATTTTTCTTAAACTTGCAGCTCTGGAGATGATGATGGAGGACAGCGAGGCCTGCTCCATATCTGGAAGGGCTACTCTTACAGTGTGGCCCCTGAGAAACTTCTCCTTCCCCACTCTGTTCTCCAGGTTGCTCTGGGCAGAAATCATGGTGTTCTGCTGGTGGAAGGCAAGTATGGCAGTGTTTACAATATTTAAACTTCATGTCCCTGTTTTGATGTTCTTGTTCCGCACGATCAGGTGGACAGGTGTTCACGTTCGGACACTTGCCATGGAGGCAAAGTCAACTGGCAGAGCTTTCGGCTCCCATTTTGGAGAGTGTACTCAGTGGACAGCGGGTTGTGGCTGTCGCTGCTGGAAGCTTCCACATTGGGGCGGTAACAGAGGAGGGCGGCGTCCACATGTGGGGTGACAACAGTGCAGGGCAGTGTGGTTTGTTAGGCCTCAGCTCTGTTCCCAAACCAACTCCAATCCCTCTGGCTGAGTCTGATCATAGCTCCTTGCAGACAGTGCCTGTATTGGAGCTCGCCTGTGGGGAACAGCACACCTTGGCCCTCTCGGTCCAACATGAAGTTTGGGCTTGGGGAAGCGGTTCCCAGATGGGCCTCAGTGCCACTGTTTTTCCTGTCTGGAAACCACAGAAGGTGGAGGTACTGGCAGGCAGGTTTGTCCTTCAGGTGGCCTGCGGAGCTTCACACAGCCTGGCTCTAGTGCGCTGCCAGGGCCCCCAGGACATTCAACGACTCCCTGCAGATAAATGTGGACATTGTAAGCAGTTGCTGTACACCATGACTGACAAAGAAGATCATGTCATCATCTCTGACAGTCACTACTGCCAGCCCTGCTCAGAGAGCCCAAAGCACGAGGAGAGGCTTCAACTGCCTACAACTCCTGGTCTGAGGACCTCCCCATCAGAGCCTGCTCTTTCTTCCAGAGCATTTGCCTCACCACCTCACTTAGCGTCTCCAGAACCTGTAAATGTCATTGAGCCATCCAATTTACAGAATTTTGAGAACCAAGAGTCATCCTTTACAAAAAAGGAATTGCCATCTTCAGAATTTGAAATGTCAGGGACAAAGTCCACCGAGGTCACAAGTTCCAAATGTTCGCCTTATCCAGATGAGCAGGAAGTCAAAGATTACCTGAAGAAGCTCTCAGTTAACACTCAGGCTGAAAAAACATCTAAGGTGACCATTGGAGGACTGCACACATTGCTGGTTAGTGTTGCTATTACATTTCATACTGCTTGAGGTTTTTACAATTTTACAATTTAGCCATCCATTTTCTATTATCACACTTGTGAGGAGCTAGAGTCGAACCCCTCTGACTTTTTGCGCAAGTCAGACTAACTGGTCACCATTCAAATTCTTGGGTTATTTCAAACATCGCATTCAATTATTTTGAAAAGCTTAGGAAAATTTCTAGAGTTTGCATGCTCTCTGCATAATTATGTCTTTAGTATGAGTTGCATTCACCAAATACTTATGTTAATTTCTTTATGAATCCTCTACTATCAATTACCCTTCAGTCCGCCCCATAAATTAGTGCCAACAAGTTCAGGTAAAAGGTCGAACAGGGGAAAGGGTTGCAAAATAAGATAAATGTTATCTCTATATCTGTTTATTTTTCTTTTATTTTTTATAACTGGCTGTCTTGTTTCTTTTAGCCTTCAGCTGCCGGAATCATCAGCTCCTCCAGCAATCCCCTCAATAGCCTCGTTGCCTCCTGCGCTTCTGCAGTTGGGGAAAGGGTTGCCTCCACCTATGAGGCATTGTCCTTCAAAAAAATGATGAACCTCTATCTTCCCACTGGATCACTGAAGTCAGGTGGGCAAGTCAAGCTAACGGCAACAGTGCTTGGAGCGGTAGACAACAGCAGCCAGCTTGGCGGTCAGGAGGATTCTGCACTGGCGAAGAAGAGTTCCAGCACCGGGGATATCCAGGAAGAGGAGGCCGAACGCCTGCAGCGCCGCCTCTCGCTCCCAGGACTCCTCTCACAGGGTAGATACGCTGTTCATCTATTATCCTCCTCCTATGCACTGCTGTGTAAGTTATGCCTCGTGCTCATGCATGTTGGTGTTAAGTGCATGTTTACGTCACATTTCAATGTGTTGTTGGTGTATTGTATACAATGTTAAGGCAATTGACATGCAGTGGGCAATCCCCACCTAGTATTTGTAGTTTGCAAACTCCAGATTCATGTAATATAAGTGTATTTCAATTTTTTTTTTCTATTTTGGGTGGGACCAATCTGTAAAGTTTTTCATCCCTGCATATTCACGATTTGTTTTAGGTTTGGAAAGGGACAAAACAAATTTATTTATGTATTTATTTACTTTATCTTTTTTTTTTTCAATCGCAGCCACTTATTCACATATTTTCACTTTTGGCAAAAAATAAGTTTGGAGTATGTCTGGTGTTTGTCTGCTGAAAGAAAATATCCATGGAACTAAGTAATGTCCTCTGGGATGTTTTGAGATTCACAGTTTTACATCCTTTTTACGTAATTGGAACAAAGTCACAAAGATTGGGAAAGTTCTATGTGACATCACGTTTAAAGAAAAAATGCCATTCAAATGTGTCATTGATGATCGCCGTGATGGAATTCCATTTTACACACACACACACACACACACACTTCTGGATGCTTGTTTCCAGTGTCACCACGACTGCTACGTAAGGCTGGCCGCTCTAAGATGGGTACTGCGGCACTATCGTTATCCGGAATAGCTGCCCCAACCGATCAGGAGGTTCTTCCCTCCCTACAAACAGAGGTGTGGAGCTGGGGTCATGGTGAACAAGGTCAGCTAGGCCATGGAGACAACATGGACAGGTATAGAATTCAGCCATTAAGCATGGTATGCTTCAAGGGAGTAAACTGCCATAAATATGATGTTTTCAGATTACAGCCTCTCTGCGTCAAAAGTCTCAATAGTAAGGAAGTTGTACGGGTGGCAGCCGGTGCTCATCATTCCCTCGCCCTGACTGCCCAATCACAGGTCAATCAACTGCTGAAATTTGTGATGTTCATTTCAGAAATACAATAGATACATCTGGGTGGCAAAAGTGTCGGTCACAGTAAGTCAAACAGCGTTTATTACCAAAAGTGCCACTAAATGCTAGGTGAAGACTATTTTACACTCATGGTAGGCTGGCTGTGGACATTTTCGTTCTCTTATCAAAGAATTAGACAATCCTTCAATGATCATGTTAACAACACATAAATCACAGCACACTCATGCTTTTGCCACCTGGACAAATGTGTGAACTCGCATTGTAATAAACAAACTGACTGTGCAACTACTAATTAGTGTCTGTATTACAGTTGTTCTCATGGGGAAGTAATAGCCAAGGCCAGTTGGGGCACATGGAGTCCCCAAGCACAGTCCCTCGGCTTGCTAAGGTCCCCTCACGCCAATTTTTACCAATAATTTGTCAAATCCACAATTGTGTTGTCTAATATTTAGTTATTTGTCACACCACAGATGTCAGAGGGTATTCGGGTCTGGGATGCAAGCGCTGGAGAACGTCACTCTCTATTGCTTGCGGACGGAGACTGCATACAGCCCATTATTTATTACAGTGGAGAACAGGTGGAAGCGACCAAGGAGAAAAGCAAGCAGGAAAAAAAGGAGACATCTGACGGTTACACCCAACAGCCAGTGCTGTTGCCCTTCTGCATGAATGTAAGAACATGGGACACCCTTCCTCTGTTTCTGAGGCAAAGTGTGCAGAGTTTTTTTTTTCACTAAACCCTTTCAAATCCCTTGATGGGGTTCAGTGTTTTTCCCTTTGTTATTAAGGGCTGTAAACGTTCATGTGACTTGACTTGAGCACAGGCCTCGATATGAACCCGAGCGGTTATGGTGGAAAGAGTAACACAAATATATTTTTTTTCATGTGTGTTTCCCAGTTGGGATTTGTGAGTCGTGTGATTGCTGGTGGCCGGCAGTGTGTGGCACTCTCCGACAAGAATGTAATGGGCTTTATTGCCAGCCTCCATGAGATGGCGTCAGCTGAGAGGAAGTTCTACTGCAAACTCTGTAATATCAAGACTCAAGTCTTAAGCCCTTTGCTAGATCTTGGTAAGTGTGGCATATTCACGAAAATGTTTTCTTCATTTGACGGTCAATTTATTTATTTATTTCCTAGAATCTCTGCATTCCAACCTTGGCCCAGTGATATTTAAGCTCATGCAGATGCTCGTCACCCAGTTTGGGCAATTATGTCACCTGACCGGACAACATGCAGTCAGTCTTACAGCAAACCTACGCCAGAGCCGCAGCATTAAAAATCTGTTCATCCTTGAACACACCAAAATTTTCCTTGACTCCTACAGCGAGTAGGTCAACTGTTAAAGTAATGTCTATGAATGGTGTGCAATGTATTATTAATAATGATGCTTTTTATATCTTAACCATTCGAGATACTGCAACACTTTGGATGACTTCCAGGTGATGGGAGGATTCCTGACCCTAACTAAACCGTCATTGTAAGTAAATTGTCACGAGGAAACCTTTCAATTCAAATGTTCATTTGTAGTTGATGATTTCTATGGTTATATTTACATGAAAACAATCTTAATCAAAATTTGCTTTCCTTCTTAACTGTTTGCAGTACAGAATTTAACAGTAAAGAAGCATTTTCTGTGCCCACGATGAATTTCTTAGTGCATTCTTGATAATTTCTTTAAAACTCTAAACCAGAATCTAACAGTTAAGAAAGCATTTCATTTACTAATGGTGATATTTTTAGAGCACTATATAGGCATAACCACCCCAGTTGCAACATTATTTCCTTGAAGTCGCAAACAATAATTTAACAGAAGAGGTGTAAATGTGTGTCATGTTATTTTTTTCATTTGAAGAGATTTGTTCGGAAAGAGTCCCGAGCTGCTACAAAGGTTGGGGGAGTTCAACGAGGGGAACCTCACTGTGGTGGAACTCCTGGTAGCGCTCTTCTGCCTGCCAACAATTCATCCACAGGATTATGGACGACTGCTGCTCAAACTGGCCACATGTTTTGAAGTGGTATGTCAACCGAGTAAAAAAAATTGTGTTTGATTTATTTGTTTAAAGATGAAATGCTCACTATTTCAGAGCTCTATTGAGTACCAGCAACTTCAGGAGAGCTGTTCCAAATTTGAAGCTTTGGATCTTCTTCTAAAGAGGAGAAGAAAAGAAGCTGAGCACACCTTTCTGTTCTGGAAAGGCTTTCCTGGCAAGATGACGGTAAACGAGTGTGATTTTTTTTTTTTACCAATTTGGAAAAACTAAGACACCCATTTTGTACAGACTAAAAAGGATAAGAACCACTAACATTGTTATCAGTGCTCCATTCAGAAGCCTGCATCTATGATGGTATTGTTAAGGTAAACTTAATACTGTATAATTTGAGGCCCACTGGCTTAGGTAAAGGATTTGCAGGTAATGGCAAGTTGAAGTAGGAGGTTTTTAAAAAGCTGTCCCACGAATCTAAACAAATAATAACTATAATAAAAGAAGAGTTTGTTCACCTTGATCACCCACCCCTAGCTTGATGTATTTAATAAGGCTAACCTATATTTTTCATTTATTATTCTTAGGACTCTCTACGAAAGCCTCACCGTCGACTCATCTGTGAGAGTAGCAACAAAGCTCTGACCCTGCAGAATTCTGGAAGGTTCTCCGTCAACTGGTTCATCCTTTTTAACGACGCCCTTGTCCATGCACAGGTGAGCACAAGCATACAAGCACAAACACTTTCAGATACTGTAACATGGTGCGTTTTCATGCGTTTGTGTGTGCTTGCTCGCATGCTCTCAGGGCATGGCGCCTTATAAAAACCTTGTAAGTATAAAGCTCTGCCTCTGTTTTGCTTATTATTTTCTGTTTTGGGGGAAAAGAAAGATGCACACTTGCTAATAACATGAATGTTATAAGTATCATCTTATAGACTCCTTTTGAAGGAATGCCTATAAATCATCAAATCATTTGGCCATCAGAGGAGTACAAGAGGACAACTTAAAACAAACAAACGCCTCTTTTCATACATCGCTACAAATAGTAGTGTTTGGTAGTGCAATTGAACAAAATAATGACTGAACTAGAATGAAGCTGATATTTTGATCCCGAGCTTTTAGATGCTCACTGTTTTGGGTTAATGCTTCCACCTCTTTTTGCCCCACATTGGAAAGATTTTCCCTAAAGCTACTTTTATCTATGGCCATTTTTTTGTAATGAAAGGAGTCTGTATTTTGCATTTTCAATACCCTTCATTAGCCATTGTTGTCATTTCCTCTTTCCCATACATTTCTCTCATCAGCAGTCATTTAAACCTATAAGAATTATTTTGTCTGCATGGCATGAACTGATATTTTTTGTTTAGCTGACATTACCTTCCTTTCACCGACAAACCCTAGTTTTCCACCCATCATATCTTCCCCTTGGACACACTGTGGGTGGAGGCTATTCCAGAGGACAACGCTGGTCTGTGAGTGCCTTTTTTTCATCAAGATTTACGATCAAAGAGGTTTTAATTACATTGCAATACATGGCCTTCTTTCATTGTTGTGTCCGAGTAGTCAAGGGCTTAAATTGATCACACCAGAAGAGATGTTCACCCTTATAGCAAGCTCCGCCATGGAAAAGGTAAATGAAATGAATAAGTAAAGACTTAATGAATAAAAGATGATACATTTGAAGAGTTGATGGAAGACCTTATACGTGGTACTTACTTGACAGGCCAAGTGGATCCGTCATATTAACCAAACAGTGGCTCAGTCCCTGGGTTTAGGTGAGGGACAACAGTTTGAGCCTCCTATTTGCAGGACCGCCACATATACATTTTACAAAGACGGACGGCTAAAAGATGCCACCTATGAGGGACGTTGGCAAGCAGGAAAGCCCCATGGCAGGTGGGATGTGAATTTAAAAAAAAAAGGAACACTTTTGTGACGCTGTTCAAAATTGATAATCAGCCTGGCTGCTTTTTGCAGCGGTGCAATCACTTGGCCTGATGGGAGGATTTACAAGGGCTCGTTCAAGAACGGACTGGAGGATGGGTGTGTTTTTGCCAGTTAAAAGAGAATGGATTTGACATGATATTTTCAACATGTATATAAATATTTTTGTATTTTTTTTTTTCTTGAGTTTTGGTGAATTTGTGGCTCCAAATAAGTCCCTGAACAAGAACGATCACTATGAAGGTTACTGGAAGGATGCCAAAATGCATGGTTTGGGAACATATAGGTGAGCTTGTTCTGCTTTTAATATTCCTTGAAACTAAAATTCATTTTTTGCAGGCTTTAGAAATGCTACACCTCAGTAAAATTGAAGTCCAATACCAAATGAAAACACTTGCAAGTGAGAATGTTGAACTGAAGGTTTAGTGTGAGCTTCTGATGTTTCTCAAGAGGCTACACCCCTAAAGTGGCAACACAATTATGTGGATTGCAATGGAAAGTATCTTGTGTCATAAATTGAAAAAATATTTTTCACATGTGTAATAGTAATGCAATACTTAAAAAAAAGTCTTCCACCTTAAAATAAGGTCTATTGGGTGTTATCCTTCCTCGTAAAGGAAACAGAGCAGTGTGTTATGGCAGTGTGCCTCTATGACATTGAGCATAAAACCGGCTTGTCTTCCACTTCCCTTTTGTGTTTTAGAATTCTGCATACAATCTTTTCTATTATTCTTGAAAAGGAACAAATTAAAGTTTCAAGTTTATGTACAACTGTTGGCTTTTCATAAATTCTTTGACTGTTGACAGATATGCCAACACCGAGGTCTACGATGGGTCCTACCAGGACGGCCTGCGGCACGGCCACGGAATGCTGCGCACCGGCAAGCTCAACACATCCTCACCCAGCGTCTTCATCGGCCAATGGGTACACGACAAGAAGACGGGCTATGGCGTCTTTGATGACATCACCAAGTACGGCGTGGGGTCTTTAGGTGTCGTGTAGTTTCCTGTTGAGATTCACATTGAGAACTTTTATGTGTGTTTCCCACATTAGAGGCGAGAAGTACATAGGAATGTGGCAAGACAACATTCGACACGGCACCGGGGTCGTGGTGACGCAGTTCGGCCTTTACTACGAAGGATCCTTCAAAGACAATAAGATGACGGTTGGGAAAAAAATTACGATAACCTTTTTACCAGGGAAACTACGCAGGGCGGCCCGGTGGATGAGTGGTTAGCGCCTCGGTCTCACACTGGGGGTCCTGGGTTCAAATCCAGGTTGTCCACCTATGGGGAGTTTGCATGTTTCCGGGTACTCCGGTTTCCTCCCACATTCCAAAAACTTGCATGGTAGGTTGATTGGACACTCTAAATTGCCCCTACGTATGAGTGTGAGCTTGGATGGTTGTCTCCTTGTGCGCTGCGATTGGCTGGCCACCAATTCAGGGTGTCCCCCTGTCTCTGGCCCGATGTCAGCTGGGATGGGCTCCAGCAACCCCCGTGACCCTAGTGGGGAAAAAGCTGTTCAGATATTGAAAAAAACTGCATGCATGATATTACATGTCCACTCAGATATTCATATTTTTCAATATTAAAAATATGTTACAGCTAAAGGTGCATGCCTTTGTAGTAACAAGTGGAATGTGTGACGAATAGCAAGTGGGTTGTGCGAGTGGTTAGGGATTCCTAAGGAGTGTGATGTAAAGTAAAGGGTGAAATTTTGTCTTGCAGGGCACTGGAATTCTTTTATCAGAGGATGATACAACATATGAGGGAGATTTTTCTGATGACTGGACCCTTAATGGCAAGGTGACTAATCTGTATAAGTATTCAACCTAACAATTTATACACAACTCATGGTGAAACTTGAGCTTATTGTAGTGGACCTTGGTTGGGAGGTGGGATATCTTAACTTCTACCAAAATGATGGAAAGAAAACAGTGTGTTGAATGAAAATAGTCACTCCTTGTGAACCGAAACATGGTAGTTGAACCGTTTAACCGATTAAAGCAACAGGACGTCTTTTCAGGGGTTTTAGGTCATCGTATGATTTGCTCATATTCAGGCAAATGCTTCAGAACTCTTTGGACAGCAAATAACAGTGCAAATTACAATTTTTTTGCTCCATTCATAATCCATGGCAATGTTTTTTTTTTTTAAACATTTTAGGGAATACTGACAATTGCCAACGGTGACTACCTTGAGGGCTCCTTCAATGGAGAATGGGGTGCAGGTCCCAAAGTTACCGGCTCCTATTTTAAGCCACAACTTTTTGAAACTGACAAGGATAAGATGCATCTTGTGTAAGTTTACCTTAAAATTGCTTGAAGGTGCCAAGTTTGGATGGAAATTGAAAAGAAATGGACGGTTTTGTCTATTTTCCTTTGGATCTCCTATTGGTCTTTAGCCCTTTATCTTATTTTCTTTCTCCATCTAACCTCTGACTTTCTATTCTGTTATTTCAACCCTAACTAAGATAGATATCTACCCTACTGCAAAAAGTTGTAATACTTTGCACCTTTCTCAATTCTTGTCCTTGTTGCTGGGAATTTGCCCCAGTAGGCTTCAGTAGTATTTCTTACAAGCAATGCCTTGAGATAACTTTTGTCAAGTGCTATATGCTATATTAGTATTAACTTAATATATGTGTTTTAAATGTGTCAGGAAACTGGGTCGTCTGTGCGTGAGTGCTGAAGAGAAGTGGCAGGCAGTGTTTGACGAGTGTTGGAGCCAATTAGGCTGTGAGGTTCCCGGCCAGGGGGACTACTGCAAAGCATGGGACAACATTGCTGTGGCTCTCACTACTAAACGGCGACGCATTCAGGACAGGTGTGTGATCACTTGTAGTCATCTTGAGTATCCAAAAGTCATGTTCCCTTTGTCACATTTTAATGGAAGAAAATATGTGTATTCCTCAGTCCAGAACTGCTCTCTCGAAGTCACAGCAGAACTCTAGAGAGTTTGGAGGTGATTCCCCAGCATGAAAGCCCTATTACCATAGAGCGATATCACGCAATTCATATCTACCTCATTAAGGTGAGTCTGCTTTTTCACTGCAATTTATACAATACTTATATTCCTTTTAAATTAACTGAGCTCATGAAAATTAAACAATAAATATCCATGAATGATTCATACCTAAGCATTTTTCCCAATGTAGTGAGCTTTACAGACAATAACAAACATGTTAAGTGATAGAATAAAAAAAAAACATTAGTTATCTCCCTAAGCAAAACCAGCAAACACACCCATCTGCAAACACAACACTAAATGATGAACAATGCTTTCATTAAAGCTACTAGCACGAGTAATAAAGTACTCTGACCAAAGAATCAAAGCACCATACAGCGGCCAATTTTCCTCATCTTTTCAGGCATGTGATACCCCAATGCATCCACTAGGCCGGCTTGTCGAAACCTTGGTAGGCGTCTACAGGATGACCTATGTTGGCGTCGGAGCCAACCGCCGACTCCTTCCGCAGGCTGTCAGCGAGTTAAAATCATACATTCACCGCATCTTCCAGATTGTAAGGTAATTTCCTGAAGTCCAGAAAAGTCATTTTTATGTAAAGAGTGCCAAATAACAAGACATGACAGTTATCTTGTTGGTTTCTTTTCTTTCATGGGTTGCTTGTTTACTCTGTACAGGTTTCTCTTCCCAGACTTGCCAGAAGATGGTGGTATAATTCGAGAGCCAACCCAACTTCAAGGCAAGGAGTCATGCTTAAATGTTGAAAGCCTGGCTGATAATGAAGCTTCCAAGCAGACCTTAAACCGAAACATGGAGCGGTCCCTCCTCAGTCACGTGGTGAGCAGCTTGGCGCTGCTACTTCCTGTCCTGTTGCCTCGCCTCTACCCACCACTCTTCACCCTCTACGCTCTGGACAAAGAGCGAGAAGACGATGTCTACTGGGAGTGTGTTCTCCGCCTTAACAAGCAGCCCGACCTGGCGCTGCTCGCCTTTCTGGGAGTCCAGCAGTATGCGTCACGGCGTAACAGAGTCATTGTAAAGTTTAATTTGCACTATTAAATCTCAATTCATTTCTTTTTAGGAAGTTCTGGCCTGCGTCAGTCTCCATGCCAGCACATGTGGAAAACCTACAGGTTTGGTTTTGGTTCTTCACTTCCTTTTTTAGGACTGTCACAGTGTCTACATGGGTCTGTCTGTCCATCTAGGTCCTGTCCAGCACCAAGGACAGTTCCTTTGCCTCTGCAGTTGAAGCTTTGCAGCAAATCAGGTTTGTTCTTTTTAGTATTCAGGAACGGCTACACTGGTACCTCGTGTATCCCACTATAATGATAATAAAACATGTTTTGTTGTTTTAAAATGAATAACTAAAAGTAAGGTAAAAGTAATTATTCAATAGGAACTGATAGAGCACTAGTCAGTTTCCAAAAAAAAAACAATATTAACATTTTGTTACATTGTGACCATACAGAAATATAACTACATAGTATAATGAGGACCCATTGTAGACTAGCTCTTTACTTAGCTCACCTCCAAGTTTTCTTTTTTTTTTTTTAGCACAACTTTCACCCCATCTGACAAATTGCACATTATCCAGCTGACCTTTGAGGAGATTACTAAGGAAGTGCAGTCACTGCTTCGACAAGACTTTCTTTGGTCCATGGATGACCTATTTCCTGTTTTCCTCTATGTGGTGCTGCGAGCTCGGTGAGCTCAACATGATATATTAATTATAATGACCTATCAGTTCATTTTAAACCAAAAACAGACATCTAAATTGCACTCGTTTGTCATATTAGAATCAGGAACCTTGGGTCTGAAGTCAACTTGATCGAAGATCTGATGGACCCTTGCATACAGCATGGAGAGCATGGAATCATGTTCACCACTCTGAAGGTAACCATGACAAACCACAATCCAATGGTACAATTAAATCTAATGATTTTCCTAAGCATGCTCATACTTGAATCTCCTAACTTAATCTGTTAAATCATCAGAAATAGAATTGTGTACTTGACAAAATTGACTCATCCTTGAATGCAATTTCTAGATGCCAGAGGGTGCAGTATTCGTTTGTTGAATAATTGATCCACTTGTGTACAAAGTTTTATCCCTTAGAGAAGTTTAACCAAATGATCACTATCCATATGCAATTTTATTTCTGCAGGAAAATATTATGGTAGTAAGTAGTATATTTTACACTGTGCTTACGCACGATTTTAATATTGTTCACTATATTCAGCATCATCTGCTTTGCCTATGCTTTGAAACATCTACCATCTTTAAAATAATTCAAATCCTTCCAAACTAAACTGATCTTGTCTGTTTTTCCACAGGCTTGTTACTTCCAGATCCAACATGAGAGGATCACTTAATAAGTCTGCTTCTTCATTCTCTCACCGCGTTTACAGCCACTCCTTCTGCGCTGTCAGCTTATCACAGTGGCCCAGCTAAGTTCGCTATGCTTAGCGACCATCTGCTACTGACATCAATGGAAGACCACTGTCCAACGTTTTGTCACTGTGGGCAGCTGCGTGGACGCTGTTAGGGCCACGTACAGCCCCACCTCAAACCGTCCATAAGTGAATCTGTGACATCACTTTGAAGTTTGTTGCGTGGTATTGGGAGGCACTAGTGATTGCACGTTTCTTCGCATCGAAAGATTTCTTATTGTTTTTAGTTCCTTATAGTTCTCTGTGTGGGACATTTGCAGGCTGTGACAGAATTTAAGCCTTATTTTTACCAAACAGTATGCAGTGTTGATTACTGGGACACATTGTCAACCTTCATTGAAATGTAAAAGGAAATGCAAAACTGCGAAGAATGAACTGTTTTTGGTTTTCTTGGAATGTGGCTCTCTTTCACCTGACAAACTTTGAGGAGAGAAAAAAATTTAGTATCCGCATTTGTGTCTAGGTGCACGTTATCACAAAATTACTCATCCAAATCAAATGAGATGCATGCAAATGATAAGGGCACATTGACAGCTCGCACAAATGTTCTGTCTTTTTGTAAGCCTCTACTACACAGATTGTTTCATCATTTTGTCTCCTTTCTCTCTCGGCTTTGTCCTAAAAGGGCTTGAGAGGGATTATTTTGAGTTCTCTTATGATTTTATCGTGGGAGAGATTTCAACCAATGATGAACCCTTCCTGTAAATGACACTAAAACAGACTCAGTATTTACAGTTCACTACTTAAGCAACCTCACTCATAAACCGTCCTGTTACAATGACCAATTTTTGTGATACAAACTAATGAGACCAATTTACTAGATGAAATAAATAATTACTGTCAAAGTGGAACTTAGGTTTTGTTGCACCAAAAAATATTTTCATGTTATTTGTTGTCATCTGATGCAATTCATTGGAGTTGTACTCGTTTTGAATAACCTCTGGAAAAAGTATATTAAAATGTATTTAATTGTTTATTCACACCATAAAAACATACTTTTCATTTTTACTCTATGCATTTTGTCAGTGTTGCAAAGTAAAATAACAACCGTCGTTGGAATTACTTTTAAGGTCTTTTGGTCACTGCAAAAGAAACTAATTCAAAACTACAAAAAATATTTGCAAAGTACTTTTTAATTTCTCATGAAAGCCAATGGGACAACAATAAAAATGTTTTTTTTTGGACAACTTTTTGTTAATACCAATTGTCCAACACTATACATTCAATGCTATAGACGAGAATTGACATCACATTTGAATGGGCAAAAGTTATAGTAGAATCATGATTAAGTCGTAAAGCTACTATAGGGTGTGACACATGCATCCTTGACAACATTGCCTGCGTGTCACCCGAGTCTGAAAGAGTTAAGAAGATTTGTCAGCTTGCAGGCAACGAGCCAGTGGGTGAGAGAGGAACTGGCTTCCGGTGGCCAGAAGCAACCGCCTCACTTGCTTGGGATTAAATGGGATCGAGAGAGATTACAGCTCTCTCATTCTTTGCAGCTTGATGACACTGCTTCATTCTGTTGTTTGTTCAGTCTCTTGGGAATGATTTACCAACAAAAATTATCTCTGTGTGTGTCTCTATGCAATTGGATTGATGTGATGGGATGATGAAGAACACAACATCTGGACGATAGACTTGTGGCATCCTCTCGGACCTGGAGGTACAATGGACTTTCTGTGTCACTTGAATGCGTTACGTGAATTCCATATTATATTAATCATATTTAAAATACTTTTTACCATGATAGGATTAATTATTTAACTTTTTTGTCTACATGCTTTTTTATTTACCAATAATGAAATAGATTTAGTTGCATTCCGTCTAGTACATGCAAAATCGAGCATATATATAGTGAAGTTGACACGTCTTGGTAACAGTATCACTAATGGTGTTACTACCACTGTGAAGCGTGCCATTAACCCCTGACCTTTTCTCACCGGCAACCAGCTCAAGAATGGATTAGCATTAGAAATTGGGTCAGCTGTCACAAAAAGCCCCCAAAAGTTTCAAGATCACACCTACCATGTGGGAGAAATATAGTGAATGCACTGTGCTTGTAAGGTGGCATTTCTTTCATGTTCTTCCTTGTGAAAATATTATTCTTTGTTCTTAAAGTTTCCAGGTTCTTCAGCTGTGAAGATGAGGCAGGCAGTCGAGGCTCAGGTGTTAAGCCCTCACTGTGAGCTGGGGGAGCAGGGTGAGTAGGGAGAATTTAGTGTCATGTTTTTCTCTACGACCATGCTTGAGCCATCTGTCTAACTGTGAATGTATGTGCACGTGTCACAGGCCTTCGTCAAATCCTCACAGATGTGGTAGAGGAGGTGAAGCGAACACTCAATCATGACATTGATGGGGCGCAGATTCTACATAGTCTGCTCAACGCCTCCTGGCTGCAGTCACTGCTCAAGGTGCACGCTCACAAAATGACTAACCCTTTTTAGGCCACTCTTTTACACTTTAGTAAATCTCATCAGGGGTGCTGGGGCCTATCCCAGATAGCTACAGGCAGGGTACACCCTGAACAGGTTGGCAACCGTAGGGGCACATATGTTTAGATAAACAACCTTCTACGCTTCTAATCAAACAGGGGGAATTTGCAGTGTCTAATCAAACTTAATGCATATCAGCTTGACTGGAAATCCTTGTGACTCGACTACTATTTACTAGTCCACAACAGGAAAGAGTCAGGACTTGCAACTCGCTTATGACTTGGATCAGAAGGACTCCTACAATTTTTGTAGTTAACTTTTATGGATATTTTAACAGGTCTATGAGTGTCTTCAGCAGTATCTGCGAGAGTCTCCAGCACCAGTTCTGGACTACGCCTCTGGGCTATCATTTCAGGTTCCACTCCAGTTGCCTTTGGATATTTCTCTCGTGCTGGAGATCTGCTCCACACTCACTTTGCTCTGTTTTTTGCAGCTTCTGGTAGACATTAAGACATTGGCAAGCTGCTCCGAGGAGGCCAAGGAGCTTGACCGAATCTTGAGACAGCCTCACCTTAAGTTAAGAAAATGACTCCTGCTTTAGCATTTCTTTTATTTATTTATTTATTTATTTTTAAGAAAACTGTAGAAATTGTGTAAATTATCTATACAGGCACTGTTTTCTGCGCATGATACAGTGGCACAGAAAAGCTACGAGCCTGTTTTGCCACCATTGTCAGGTGACATCCCAGATGAAGAGGAGGCTACCAGGATTGTGTGCCTAGTCAAGAACAAACAGCCACTGGTGAGCTGACATGAAATCCTCTTTTTTTCTGTAAATTTAATTTGAGCAGAGATATGAGCTGATTCTGTATTAGACCCCACTTGAAACCAGAACTGGGTCACTTCGAGACACAATCACAGAGTACCAGGCTCCCTATGAGACACACAATTTAGACTATTAGCATTTTTCAGTGTTTATATCAGTTCTTAATGTGTATATTGGCAAGACCAGGATAAAGAATTAGTGAGTGAAAAAAATGTTGAAAACAAGTGACCTTTGAGTCCCTTTGTTGTCTCACAGCTTCAGAACCAACTGACAGCTTGTTCACAGCTACCTGCAGTGTCACCCCTTGTGGCAAAATACCCAAGAGCTGAAATCCGCAGTCACTGGGGTACACTGAGGCGCCTAACACGGCAGAGACTTCACTTAGAAGGGGTTTTGGGGCCCAAGAACATCTCGAGCCCGAAAAAGAAGTGTTTGCCAATTTGTAACATGCGCAGAGGCAGCTTCCCATCAGAGGTAGCCGTGTGTCAGCCAACTGTTCGGCCACACTGTTCACCTTGCTGCATGCCAATGAACCGTACTTTCAAACCAATAACCCAGTGCAGACTTTGTCAGACTAACCTACTCTGGCAACAGAATGTGAACCACTCTGCTCCCTCGGTCTACAGCTCGGTCCTGATTGGTAAGGAACAATCTGAAAATCCATCATCCACACTCAACTGCATCCTCTTCCGCCACCACCCATCACGTTTGCTGACACTATTTGATGATTGTAACACAGAGTCCTTTCTTTTTTTTCTTTTTGGAGACGGCTTCATTGAAGAGATAGATGGCAAAAAGGAGGATCGGTCGTCTCCGCAGCCCTTCCATTCCCCGAACAAGCCCCATCAATGGGGTCTGTC
Source organism: Stigmatopora nigra (assembly GCF_051989575.1). Taxonomy (NCBI): domain Eukaryota; kingdom Metazoa; phylum Chordata; class Actinopteri; order Syngnathiformes; family Syngnathidae; genus Stigmatopora; species Stigmatopora nigra. Next base: position 17,447,786 of record NC_135508.1, read on the forward strand.
TCCACCTTGCCTCTCTTTACCCTACTATGCCAAACTGGACCATTTTCCACAGCCAAATGTGCCTCCAAAACTGAGAGACAAAAGCCCCCGGAGTCGCACGGCACCCCCCAGCCCCGCGTGTCCTCACCGCCTATTGAAAATTCCGCGAGCCCTTCCTGTAGAGCTTGCTAAGCAAGAAAGTCTAGATGAGCTTCGTAGCACAGTGCAACTAGCCACTAGCTCTATGGAGAGCAGCGCCAAAGACATCCAGCTACTTGGGCAGAAGATGGCAAATGCTACTGAGCACATGTCCGAAACAGTCCAAGAAAACTCCCAGGCTTTGACCTTGCTCAGCCAAGTGGTAGACCGGCTTCAGATGGTCATCAATACCAGCACGACAGAAAAAAGCACCCACCTACAAAACAGAACATTCATAAAAAGTCAAGTGAAGCGGCCATCGCTTTCATCTGTGCCTTCAATGATATCGTCATCCTCTAGTTCCCTCAGCAGCTGCCCAGATGCGCCCTCCACCTCTCAAGCAAACAGTTTTATTTCCGGATCTTGCCCCCGCGGAAAGGCCAAAAATCCTCCTTCATCACACTCTCTGACTAACGGCACTCTGGGGGAATCCAAAGAAGTTTCCTTTGCTTTGAAGGGTGGTCGGTCCAACCAGAGGAAGAAAGGGAAGTCAACATGAGGCCCGGCAGAGAAAAAGTCCAACCATTCAATCAATCTTTTCCACCTGCTTTATGTTAGTTGAAAGTTTTTTGGTCATCTAATTTTTCATCTTCATCGTTTTCTTGCGTTCTTTTTTTTCACTTTCATTCTGTGCTATGCTCTGCAGTCATTTTTTTCCCTGTCATCTCACAACACTATTTGCTGTCTCCATTTCACTCAATTCATTGGCTATTTTATCGCACTTCAAGAGTCTAATCTGGTTTCCTCTTTTTTTTAATTTAGGGAGCTACAATAAAGAGAAATGAAATCACTGGGGAGATCTTTGTGGCCCGGGTGATTCACGGAGGACTGGCCGATCGCAGTGGTGAGTTGTTGTATGATAGCAGGCAGCCCTCCACTGGCTCTTTAATATTACTGATGAGTAGTTTTGTCTTTTTGTAATTGTTTTTTAAGACGGGCTATTTCGAGATAAGCTTTTGTTCTTGACTTTATATACAAGGGTTACAATTATCGTGAGTATGTTTTGGCCTGCATCAAAACTGACCTGGAATATATTTTACTGTATGTTTATGAAGAGTGAACAGCACATTGTTATAAATTGTTTGTGAATGCAGAGCATGTGGTGAAGCCTCATTGATTCACATGATTTGTGTGATTAGGTTTGCTCCATGCGGGTGACCGGATCATTGAAGTCAATGGGTTTCCCGTGGACGGCTTGGAGCCAGAGCAAGTTATTCAAGTTGTGGTAAGTCAATGGATTTTAATACGTATCCATCAGTGCGATGCCCAGGTGAACACTGATTTGTTCAAGTTTTAAAATGCGTTTCCCAATCAGAAATTCTACAAATAAGCTTTTTCAATCATTTCACCATTCTTAAACTATAGAACTATCTTGGCCATTTTAAATACAATTTTTACGTTTTTCTTTGTCATATATCATCTGTCAATATAAAGAAAGGAGGATTCAAGTCAAAGTATAAATAAATTGACCTTGGCGATTTTATTCCATCCAGCAGGCAAGAGCGCACGGAACCATTACATTCAAAGTGGTTCCCATCACCGACAGGCCAATTCACAACCACACAATGGTGAGTTTTCCTATTTTCCCACTTCCATACTCACTTCCGAATTCATCTGCTAACTTCTCAATATCATGCCATGAATTAGCTTTATATGCGAGCCATGGTGGACTACAGCCCTCAGCAAGATCCCAACATCCCCTGCACAGACGCTGGCGTGACTTTCAAGAAAGGCGACATTTTGGAGATTGTAGATCAGACAGACGCTCTTTGGTGGCAGGCCAAGAAACTACCCTGTGACATGGCCTGTGCAGGGCTAATACCCTCCAGCGACCTGCTTAAACAGTCAGTTCTGTCCTTTTTCTCTCACATGTCAAAGATGTTGAATTCATTTTCCTAATGTGCATGTTGTTAACAGGAAACAGAGGGATTTAATGCCTTATCAGCAACACACCTGCATACACCTATGTAAGTTCACGCAATTTTTAGGATTCCAACAGTCAAAAATCACTGCGCATTATGGATCTAATTTACTACCATATCGGTTAACAAACAGATGTGAAGCTGATCTGCACACGGGGGGCACTCCATGTGAAATATGAACAAAAAAATGCAGCATTACATTCTAGAGCACATTATTTGGGGTCTTAATAGGCATAGTGAATTTTCAGACTAAATGCATTTATTTGTTTCTCTTTACCCCCCTGTTTTTTGCTAAAGTGAGCACGGTGGAGGAAGGTATGACTGAGTTATCACTTTTAATTTAACAATATGTGCTTGAAATGTATGCTGTCTTTATTTTCTATTTTTTTTACACAGAGGAGGACTTAATGGCCATTGATGAGAAATGTGTTGAAGCAGGTAAATGGTCATCTAGTGCATTTATTGTCAAAGTAAATGTCAGTTAACATCACCATCTTTGTTCTCTCTTTTAACCAGATGAGGAGGCTTTTGAATCTGGTAGGTAAGTCTTTGTTAAATGAATCAGTTCTGATATTGGCAATGTGCAGCCATTTTTTGTCTGAATATTAATCTATTATGTCTTGGGTTTTTTCTCCCACTTGCTCACTAATGTGGGACTCAGACGAACTCAGAGATGGTGAGAACTCCACGAAAGACCAAAATTTGTGCTTTTTTATTTCTTCTTTTAAGGACTCATAAAAGTAATTCAAACTGATATTGGGAGATTTTACTTCGTTAGGGATTTTTTTCAAACAATTACCCTGTGATTAATTGATTCAGTTTATATTGAGGATGAAAATTAATATTCATTGTTATTTTTTTTCTGTTTATAAAGAAAAGGATGATTTTAGCACCAGCGTCGAGGAAGTATACCTTGGTATGTCAATAATTGCAACGTTTGAATGTAATCGTTCGAAATGAAGCAAAGAAAAACAATTTACGTGTTCATTCTCAGCTGGTTTCAGACGCAGCATGCGTCTCTGCCGCAGACGCTTACATAGCACCCTGACGTCTTGTTCCACACCCTGTTCCAATAACTGTAGTAGTACCGTCAACTGGTCCTATGAAGAAGTGGTACGCTACCAGCGCAGTTCCAGTGATGTGCACCGCCTCATTGCCTTGTTAGGTACATTAATGTCTTTTTGATTGCGCAAGACATGATTTTTTGGGGTAAAATATAGGTAACTTTACCAGTCTTCTGTTTTAGGTCCATCAGGTGTGGGTGTAAATGAACTTCGCAGGCGCTTGATTAAAATTAATCCCAACACATTCCAAGGAGCAGTACCTTGTATGTGTCCACCACTACCCATATTTTGAGTGAAAACATACATTTTAAATTTGAAGGCAAAGCGAACAGAAACCTAAATGTCCATGTCTTCTGTCCCAGACACTACAAGAGCACCCAAGGGATACGAGGAATCTGGAAGAGACTATCACTTCACCAGCCGGGAAGTCTTTACCAACATGCTGCACAAAAGCAGGTGTGACTAGTACGTTGTAGTGGATCCAATAAATAACTACGAATGTGGTATAACTGGTCAATAACCACAGTCTCTAATTCATTGTTTATGATATTTTAGATGAAGGGACTATATCAATGCTTTCTTCATCCATTTACTGAGATTGTTTGCGCTCACAATGGCCTGCAGGTTCTTGGAGTATGGTGAATATAAAGGGAATTTGTACGGCACCAGCAAAGAGTCTGTCCAGGAAGTTTTACAGAGTGGGAAGACCTGCCTCATTGACATTGAACCAAATGTGAGTTAATTATTTAATCATGTATTTCTTTGTTTATTTATTCATGTATTTATTTATTTGTTTATTGGTTTGTGTGTGTATGTATGTGTTTTTTTAAATTATCTATTGTTCACCTTCTACTGCAACAAAGTGAATTTCCCTAGTACGAATTGAATAAAGTTGAATCTAATGATTCTAATCTAATCAAATCTAATTTTCATACAAAAAACCATGTATACATGAATATCATGAAATTCCCTTGTACCACATTTAGTCCATTCAGGCTGTAAGAACACACGACCTGCGTGCTTATATCATCTACGTGAAACCACCGCCGCTGGAAGAACTCAAAGAGACAAGACAGGACTCGTGCGTAACCACTGACTACTATGTCAACCGCCCCTTTAAGGTGAGGTATTGGATTGCTAGTATGATAAGAAAAGTATGCATTTCCAATGACTGTTGAAGACATTGAGTGGAATTGTCATATGATTTTGACCTCCATACAAAAGGATGAAGATTTCCAGGAGATGGAAGATGCCGCCCGAAAGATGGAGTCCCAATACTCGCAGTTCTTTGATTATGTGATTGTTAACAAAGACTTGCAGGACTCCTGCGTCCAGTTGCTGAATGCAATTAGGAAGGCACAGGATGAACCACAGTGGATTCCCACAAACTGGATACGACCCCAAACAGACTCATAGAAAGAACGTTTATAGGCGCCAGAAAGATCTAACCTGTGTTTTACCAAGAAGGAAGTTTACGAATCGGCACAACAAAGTAAACAGGTGGGCAGAAGCCTATCCTGGCTGACTTTGGACTGAGATCGCCAGGAATAAATAGAAGTTTAATTGATATGATGTTGGAATTCATGTATGGAGAATATGCTGAGAATCAAATCCAGACCCTGAAAACTGTAAGGCAGGCATGGTAACCACTTGACCACTGTGGAGATTTTTGTCTACATGTTTGTCATGGTTTCACCACAGTGATACCACAACCTTTTTCCTATGTAAACAGTTTAGGTTGTGAAGTAATATTAGTATTAATATTTATAAACTGTTGATAAACAGGTAACTGCGCACAGCACATGCCAAAATGCAAATGGGTAGGCAGGTTTTGTTGTTGTTTACATTGATGTTTAAATTAAATAGTAAAATCTAGTATCAGCGATTTTGTACTTCAAACTCTCTAATAATAAAGCATGCAAGTTTGACTCTTTTGTAAGCTTTTATTTTGACGAAGCCGTATCCACGTTGGACAAGCAGAAGCTACTTCCGGTTCAAACACCACTATGCCGATTGTCAAACCCAAAATAAGATGTGAAATTATACGACTAAGACTATAACGCCCATTGAATTGGATGTGATGCCGAATAAGCATATTATTCATATCTGGAAAATAGAAACGAAGTATGGACAACGGACTCTCAAAGGTAACGTTTCTATTTTCAAAGGAACATCTATTTCAATTGAGTGCATGGTAGAAACATTAATTTGCGGCGTTCTTATGAAAATGTGCTAATGTTTACTTTTGATGAGAGCAAGGGAACTAGCTATCTAACACGATATAAGCATGTGTTTGTTACTTGCAATGCGTTGTTATGCTAGTTTGTTGCTTATGCTGCTGTGTTTACTTTTTAGCCACCACGACCCAGGAAGCTCCCGGCTTTGCCACAGGTCAGTGTAAATATGAACTCTTCTCTGCCTCGTATTCATTTTTTTGTAAATTAATAATCAAATGAATAAAAACACAAAACCGAGTCGTTCTTTTAAATTAATTCATGGAAATGTTAGGGGTAATAAATGAATCATATTTATTCTTCAAACTTCTCCATCAATTCATTTAATTGCAAAACAATTAATTCTCATTAGGGTCACGGGGGTGCTGGAGCCTATCCCAGCGGACTCTGGGACAGAGGCAGGGGACCCCCTGAATCGGTGGCCAGCCGATCGCAGGGCACAAAGAGACAAACCGAGAACCATGCACACTCACACCCATACACCTAGGGCAGGGGTGTCCAAACTTTTTGCAAAGAGGGCCAGATTTGGTAAGGTGAAAATGTGTGCGGGCCGACTTTTAGCCTGACATTCTTTGAACCATTAACATTAAATGCAAATTAACTTTTTGGGATTTTTTTTAATTACAAATGGCATACTTTTACATTTTTTTTACATTTAGGTTTTTACCGAAATCACAAACCACAAAAAAATAAGAAAACTATCAAGGATATCTAAGTTCATGTGAAACATCACATATTATTCACTATTATATGCTCACTGTAGGAACAGTGCTGAAAACAAAACAATGATCACTGCATATTCAAACTGTGATTTTGACCATCACAAAAAAAATAATGAACTGAGATTTAAGAATTTATTCAACTCAGAGGACTTAACAAATATCTTGCCTGCACTAATGTGAAGGGTGATACTGGGATCTTTACTGCAGTATGTAGTCCAGGTCTTCTTTGCACGCTAACGAGAAAAAGTCAAACTCAGTTCCTTTTGCCTCTAACTGTCTCTTAATATCTAATGAAACGTCTTCAATTCTCCGTGCCACAGTATTACGAGCCAGGCAAATATTGGCAAACTCTTGCTTCTTCGCGGGACAAATTTTCTCAACCATTTTCATTACACAGTCTTTAATAAATTCACCGTCACTGAAAGGTTTGCAGTGCTTTGCAATTAGCGTTGCCACTTCGTAGCTTGCCTTTGTGGCATTTTCATTTGACTCACGGGCTCTTGTGAAAAAGCTTTGCTGTGCCGTTAAAACAGCTTCCAGTTGCTTCACTTTTTCACCGCGTTCGTTCCCAGTTAGCTTGTCGTAGCTAGCATGTTTCGTCTGGTAGTGCCTCTTAATGTTCAATTCCTTGAAAACAGCCACAGTCTCTTGGCAAATTAGGCAGACACAGTTGTTTCGTATTTCAGTGAAAAAATACTCAAATTTCCACTTCTCCTGGATGCGGCGGCCCTCCCGGTCAACTTTCCTTTTTTTGTTTACATGTTAGAAATGGGCTGGGCTGAAACAATGACGCAAGGGTCACGGCGGCCAGAGTGCGGCCACAGGGCTACTGCCATCTTCTGGTGAAGTGAAAAATAGCTTTTTGTACACATTTATTTTATACTGTGGTCAACAGTGCTGGCGGGCCGTGTATTATTGATTTCATGATAGAGGCCGTGGGCCGGTCAAAATTTGTCCTCGGGCCTTATTTGGCCCGCGGGCCGGACTTTGGACATGCCTGACCTAGGGGCAATTTAAAGTGTCCAATTAGCCTACCATTCATGTTTTTGAAATGTGGGAGGAAACACACGCAGGCCCAGGAGGAACATGCAAACTACACACAAGATGGACCGACCTAGAATTGAACCCAGGACCCCTGAGCTGTGATGCAGACACGCTAACCACACTCCACTGGGCTGCTTCATTGCAAAATACTCAGCCTATTTAGAATATTTAGTATCTTCAAAACAAATATCCCAACTCAGAGATATATATTTACTTTATTGATATGTTCCTTCCTTTCACATTTCAAAAATGTAGTTACTCAAAATAGTTGTTTTTTTTCCATTATCCACACCTAAATCCCCTTATGTCTTCTACATTTCAACAATTCTATTCATCCCACCGCATTTCATTTCGGTATTAAGTTTTTACCAGTCATACACAACCAAAATTGCATTTTTGTAATTCACTTCAAAACACTTGGGCAGCTAATCATGCTAGCATCTCCAAAACTTGCATTTGATGTTGTTCATTTTCGTCTCGGCAGCAGCTCTCTAATTTTAACAATCTGCCTATAAAAACCTACAAAAATCTACTCTCAGCCCAAATTAGATTTTACCATAACATTTTGATTCAATAGCATAATCAAAATCACTTTTGACCCAAGATCTATTCTAATACAGTAGTCACTTATTTTCCTGCCCACACCCATTCCAAATAGGAAAGGCTTTGACCTGTGCCCTGAGTAATCCTTACTCCTGGCAGATGCTTGAACACAGATTTAGCTAAGGATTTATCAACAGTATACGTAATGTACAGCTTCACTTCACTCTTGTCTGCTTCTTGTGAAGAATGGCCAGAAAGACTCCGGTGGGTGATGTTTATTTCTTGTCCTGTAATCTGCTATAAAAGTAAATTACTGATACAAATGCACACAAGTGACCTGTGAATCTATCCCCCGGTATAGAGAGTTCAACGAGAACTTTCCACAGCTCAAAGGTAGGCATGTCAATTTCCTCTTAAGACAAAAATAAAGTTCTTTGTTCAAATTAATTTACAAACCTGACCGTTTTTTTTTCTCTTACATCGGGACACTGAAGTGAAGATGCAGCTGGTGAGTGAGGAACTGAGAGAAAAGAAATAATTGACCATGTTATTAAAACTAATGATTGTGACTTAACTCTGCTGTGTAATAGAAATGCCAAAGATCAAAAAGAAGCGAGTGAAAAAGCAGACAACTGAAACTGATGACACTGACGGTGTGTGGGATACTCCCGTTGAAATGGGTATGAATTCTGATTGGTTCTTACTCATTCTCATCTCATGCAATTCTATTCAGATCAAGGAATGCAGATGGAAGGCCGGGGCAGCGGGCAAACATTGCAGCCCAAGGACCAGCTTTCGTTTGATGCAACCACAGATGCACCTCTGCAAAGGAAGAAAAAGAAGAAAAAGACAGCAACTCTAGGTAGAGTCAGATCAAACGTAAATAAGGACCCCTCTCTTAGTGTCACTTAAAAGGCTGGAATTACTTTAGTGCCAATTCCAATCCCTGTAAATGTCCGTCCATTGTGTATTTTTTAAATGACACATTTTATAGTTGAAGGAGGAAACAGCATGTCTAATAATACTTTGTCACACAACCTCATTTAAATCCAAATGTAGTAAAGGTAGACTTTAGCTATTTTTCAACTGATCTTAAGATTTTGATCATGACTATATGGAATTTCTCATCATTTTAACTCATAAATTTAGGGGTATAAATATATTTATACATAGTATGGGTTCCCTCCTGTTCAGAAGATATGTTGAAATCTGAAAATAAATGAGAACGGTTATAAAAAGTACTGTCAAACTCAAATTATGAATAAATAAAGGTGTAGTTTGTATAGAAATATGTATAATTATTATCAATTTTCTTTAAATAAAGCTTCCGATCTGGAAGATGACCAAACTGATCTGGTAAACGGGGACACAGTGGATCAGACCACTGATGAGGAAACAGTCAAAAAGAACAAAAAGAAAAAGTAAGTAAGTTTGTGTTCATTTTTTGTTGAACTGGATTAGTTTTACATGTTGTTTTTGCCCATCATTTCAGGAAGTCAAAAGTTGGGGAATCTTCACTTCCAGATGAATTGGATATAGAAGAAGATGACATTATTACAGATTTGTCATCTTATAAACCACAACATTCCCTGTTCTGTGCGCCACAAGGACAAAGTCAGCCAGTTGGAAAGATCTTTGTGGAGCGGAACAGTGAGTGATGGAATGAATAATGCACTATATTTTCCGGACCATAAGTCGCACGGCGACTTATCATCCAAAAATTACATTACCGTATTTTAACGACTATAAGGCGCACTTAAAAGTCTTAAATTTTTCTCCAAAATAGACAGTGCGCCTTATAATCCAGTGCGCCTTATATATGGAAAAAACAGAAAACCAAAAAAGAAAAACCACCACTGTCTGATATTTAAAAAAAAAAAAAAAACGCCTGAACTGAAACAATACTGTTAAATATGCAGATGCCATCTTAGTTTACAAAATCTTCCATCATATAGCTCCTCCCCCACTGCAAGATTTTATACAAAAAAAATCCAAAACATCAACAATGGCTGGCTCTAGAGGTAACTGTAGTGAGTGCTTCATACCTGGAAGTCAATAGCAATTACCGTATTTTCACGACTATAAGGCACACTTAAAAGTCTTAAATTTTCTCCAAAATAGACAGTGCGCCCTATAATACAGTGCGCCTTATATATGGAAAAATGTCATTCATTGAGGGTGCGCCTTATAATGCGGTGCGCCTTATAGTCGTGAAAATACGGTACTTTGTATTTGTGGCAGCAAAAATACTTCTATATATTTGTTGTAAAAAATGGTTGAAGCACTAAATGGTGTCTTTGTTTTTTACTTCACTAAAAAAATTAAAACAATTCACTCTTATACATATACTTTTTTTTTTGCCACCATCACACCAGAGCGCTTCCAGGCAGCAGAGTGGTCAGACAGGAGAAAGACCAGTGACCAAATGGAAATCCCCAATGATTTCCGTCCCATGCAGCCACGCTGGACCACCAGAGATGTTTCCCTCAGGGTGCATGAAGGCTTCAGGTGAAACCAAATTGCATTAGTCACGAAATACAAATTATTAGTATACCTCGTCTTACATTTCTGAGGTTGCAGATTTAGATACACGTTCTGGCCTATCTTAATGGAATTTGCATATTCCAACCAACATCTGCCTACCCCAAACGGTTACTTCAGTTTCGTCTCAGAATCCATAGGCATGAATATGATGTTTAATGATGATCGTAGATATGAATTTGAATGTCTGTATATGGTCTGCCCAAAGTCGTTTTAGATATGCTCATGTCAAGCGCTACAGAAAATTAATACATGGTTTGGTTCTGTTGTACTTTAGTGCTCAAATGTGACCTTAACGTCTTTTTTTCGCTCTTATGTCTGTTCAGGATTTTTGCTCTGCACTGTCAAGGCTTCTTGGCTGGATTTGCAGTGTGGAACATTGTGGTAGTGTTTATGCTAGCTGGGCAGCACCTTACAGCTATGTCTAACCTGCTGGAACAATACCAATGCCTGGCTTACCCATCACAGTCTCTGCTTTACATGCTGTTGGCCATCAGCACTGTGGCTGCTTTTGACAGGTACCAAGAAACATATTTCCATCCACATTAATGATGAAAAGGTTGAATCATAAAGTTCAAATGATAAATGGCTTACATTTCAGATTAGATATTTAAAATGTGCTTTTTATAAGTGAAGTTGTTTTGCTTTATTCTTTCTATCATAGTATTTAGTAATTTCGGAACAAGGGAGCAAGTCGTGGTCTTGGATTCTGGGGGAGGTGAATTTTTGGTAAATCTATCATGCGCATATGACTGTTTTGCTGTGGCAGGAGGGGGATTGGAAACATCATGGTTCGTACAGGTACTTAAAAATGCTTGGATTTTGATGTTTCTTTTAAGGTATGATAAATGCTTTAATGTTGCATACAGTGTTGGTAAAAGCTTAGAAGGCGCCTTAGGGAAGATATATTTTCTTCCCCTCGGTAACAGGGGTAATTTCCTCCACCACATGCACAATTGCCAGCGTTTTGGAGAAGAGTATTTCAATGAATATATATATATATATATATATATTATATGTGAATTTGCTGTAGTTTAAGCCAATTCAATTATCGCACGACCAGTTCCTGTAATTTTCACTTTTTTGTGATCTTGAGGCAACAAATATGTTTTTGTTTCATCCTCTGGCCATTTTTTGAGGGTGACAATATATACTCTATGTACTATTTCATAAACACCTGATGCTAGATAAGGGGCAATATTTCTCCTCAGGGTAAACCTGGCCAAGAGTCCCATGGCACTACAGGAGCTGATCACGCTGGATCCAGTGGCTCTTGCTTCCCTTTGTTAGTATTTTCCCTCACAAATGCCAGTCTATTTTTTTAAATTCACTTTTTAACATCTTTATTTAACAATTTCTCTTATCTCTTGACTGCATTCAACATTGCAGTGTATTTCTCAGCGTTGCTCTTGTCCCTTAGCCAGCAGATGACAAGTGATCGCATTAATCTCTACCCAGACACCAATGCAACATTATGGTAAGGTTACAAACTTGGGAATGGGAAAGGTTGGAAATAAAACAGGAATTTACAAAACCCACAGTTGGCTCAAAATTGATGTGTTTCTCTCAAGGCTACCGGGGTCGCAACATCAAATTCTCCATTCATGGGTGACAGTCAATCTTGTGGTAGCATTGTTGGTTGGCCTGGCCTGGATCTTCATCGCCATCCGACCTCAGAGAGACTATACCGAAAGTGAGAGACGAACAAGATCCACTGAAATTATTGCATACATCTCTTACTCTATTTATCTTTCTCAGGTTACCTGATTGCCATGCAAGTCGAGCCACCCAAGACAGATGACGATTTGCAAATAAGTGCCTGACAAACACACTTCTGAGACATTTTTACTGTTTTTTGCTCTGTATTTATAAAAATAAATGATTGCCTAGATTTTTTATAAAAAATGTGATCATCACCTTCTTTTTTGATGTTAGGACTATGAGGTAAAAAGCCAGACAGAAGCATCATCAACATCATTTTGCAAAATTGCAACAAAACAACAAATTGCTTTTAATTGCACATGTGGGCTACACGTATTACTATGTCCCATTGAAAACTATTCGGGGCCATAATTCTAGATTCTGTTTTTCACAAAAGTAGAAACCCCATTGCAAAAATAACAAAGCTTGGTATTTTGAATGATGACACATTTTAGACAGATGGCACCAAAAAAATGAAGCTTCTTTTTACTCACTAGCTAGAGTTGAAATTTAACTAAATTTTCATAATGGCAATGACACACCTGGCACACCTCCAAATAAACAAAGTGGCTCCATCAGATGAAGCTGATGGTTGATGCAGAGTTCGGCTCAAAATCTGGTTTCATACCAAATTAATTCATGTTGAAGGGGAAAAAAATTATAATGAGGGGGAAATATTAGGAAAAAAAATTATTTAATTTTTTTTACATCAGTATATACGTTAGTTTGTACCTTTATATGATCAAATAAACCTATCAATCAACTAACATTTTCTAATTAAATATAGGTGAACTTATGACTTCCATTAACTAATCAAACTAATGTGTAATAGGCAGTAGTAAATGTAGAAAAGGTTGAAAAGGAGTAAAACAAATTGAAGGTTACACATTAAATTGTTATAACTGATTTGTTGCCATACTTTTCTTTAAATGTATTACTCTTATTACATAGTAATGAAATGTGTTTTTGTTTATTTCAAGATGCAATACGTTTCTGCATCAAAGTTAAACGTAGGTCTGCGCATCGATTCATTCTGAAATCGATTAGTTATCCCTAACAATGAAAGTTACATATAATCGAACACAGAGAAAGTCCGACACTGTTGACGTGGAGTCTGTTTCACTTTCAAGTGGGTTCTGTTACATAAAGTCCAGTTTATAGAAGTCTATTATCATGTTGGATTTTGCTATATTTGCTGTGACCTTTATAGTCGTTTTGGTTGGCGCAATTGTGTATTTGTATCCGGTAAGTTAGCAGCAAAAGCATCACTGTTATGAAGATGTATTGTGCTAGTTCTGTTATGTTGTATTTCCATGGTGTGGTATGTAGTATCATATTGTAACCATCCGTTTCATGCCCAATCGTTATCTGTAAAAATGCACAATCCACACTCACTTGGGACAAATTAATCACGTAACAAAATCAACACAGATCAAGTCTCTTGTGCTTGATCTATTTTTTTAATTGGGACACATTCTTCCCCCCAATAACATTTAGTTCTTAGTCACATTTCTTCTTTTATATCAATTAATTCCGGGCTTCAAGTTAGCCAGTACAGAATTACTGTTGTCTGTAGGTTACCATTTGTTTGTAGATGACAAGTTGGCCAAACGTGGGAAGCCTTCTGGGGAGAGCAATTAAATTTGCAAAAGAAAAAATCTGAATTTGACCGGTGTAATTTTTGGGTTGCATACGCATCAATCATTGGAGCCATCATTGATCACTACTAAAAAGTGGGCATAAAAGGCAGATTTAAAGCTCAGGCAAAAAAAAAAAATGTTCATATTCTGGCATTTCATATGTGTAGGATTGTTTTTGTTCATTATTTCAATTGTCTATTGTAACGTTTATTATAATTGCATTTTCAGTCATCCAGAAGATCATCAGACTTACCAGGTCTGAACCCCACCGATGAAAAGTAAGCCCCATGCAATTTATTGTCATCCCCCTGCTATTTTAACCTTGTAAATATCTTCATGCAGAAGACAAGTGTGTCATAAGTGTGTGTCTTTTTATGTTGCATATCAGAGATGGCAACTTGCAAGACATTGTCAACAGAGGCAGTATGCATGAATTTTTGGAAGCGTTACATGAGGAGTTTGGATCTGTGGCATCCTTTTGGTTTGGTCGGCGGCTGGTGGTAAGTCTAGGTTCCGTCAACCAGCTGCGGCAGCACATCAATCCAAACCACACAAGTAGGTTTGCAACCCAATAAACATGAGAAGAAAAGATTTAAAGGTTGCTTTTCAATACAAGTTATCTGCTTTCCATAGCTGACTCATTTGAGACCATGCTGAAATCGTTGCTAAGTTACCAGTCAGGAGCAAGTGGTGGGCTTAACGAGGCTGTCATTAGGAAAAAGTTACGTGACAACGCCATCAATGACACTCTTAAGAACAACTTTTCATTGGTTTTCCAGGTTTGGCTTTTGATATAAGCTGTAATATATCTCTGCGCTACCTTATTGTCCTACAAATTTTCTTCCCTCTCTGACTGGGTTTTGCTAGTTAGTCGAGGAGCTGGTTGGAAAGTGGGTATCATTCCCTGAGGCTCAGCACATACCGTTATGTGCTCATCTTTTGGGTCTCTCCATGAAGACTATCACACGACTTGCCCTTGGTGAACGCTTCAAAGATGATGCTCAAGTCATATCCTTCCGCAAGAACCATGACGCGGTGCGAAATACATCTTAAACCACCAATGAAAAGAACTAATTATTGTTTTTCAGTAAAGCCAGAGTTTTTTTTTCTTTTTCTCATACTCGCAGATCTGGTCAGAAATTGGGAAAGGCTATTTAGATGGCTCCCAGGAGAAAAGCCCCAGCAGGAAGATGCATTACACAACAGGTTAGCATCCGTGCACTCCAAAACCTCCTTAGGTTATTCCGCATGGAGATGAATTAACAGTTTGACTTCATCATGTTTTGTATTCGTCTTCCGTTTGTGAATTTTAATAGTTGGAAAGCGCTCAAAAGAGTTGAAATTAACTTAATGCACAAGTTATGAATGGGAGTTCTTAATCGGGAAACCACAGTACAAATAGTTGGGAAAATAAATTATATTATAGGCCGGTACACAATTATTTGATCCAAGGCAACTGTTCTCGATTGTTGAACATTTTTAATGCAAAGGGCCTAGTCAGTTCTGATTATTTAGATGAAGAGTCAATGTATTTGTGGCTCGTGCGTTTTTATTTAAGGGTTAGCATAATCACCTCTGGGAAAAAAATGTACCAAGGCATGTATAAATGGGCACTCCATCAACAAATGAGTCACCCTCATTTAAAACACCAAAAAAAGCACAATTGAAGATGCCTTTTGAATTAAAGGTGAGACATCTTCAACTAACAAAAACAGCCCAATTGCCTCAATTTGGTTGTATACACATTACCTGGTCCATTAACACTCCCAACAACAATACTACTCTAATCGCTTTTTTTTCCAATTTAGAATATTCTACAAAAAAAATCCTGCCCAAGTTTATTTAAAAATAAAGAAGGACCCTTTTGCAACTGCTTTGTACGCTCATAACTTTTCATCCTCCAAAGCTGTGGGGCATTCAGCTAAGGGCATCCTGGGGGTGTTTCGCCCCTCTGCGGACCGTCCGCTCAATCCCGAGATCCAACTAAGAGCTTTTTAACTGCAGTAACTTTAAGAAACGCTATTGGAGCTGGAGTTACCGTGGCTGCTGGCACCAGACTGGCCATCCAATGGGGCCTCGTCATAGGGTTTGGAGCAGGGGTGGCCAACTCCGGTCCTCGAGAGCTGCTATTAGCTCTGTTTTCCACATCTCCCTCCTCTAGCACACTTGAATCAAATGATCAACTCATCAGCAAGACGTCCAGAAGCTTGATAGCGATCCTGATGATTTGATTCAGGTGTATTGGTGGCGGGACACATGGAAAACACACCGGATAACAGCTCTTGAGGACCAGAGTTCGCCACCCATGGTTTAGACTTTAGAGCATGCTTAGTCCAGTTACAGGGCCTCGAATGAGTTATTTTACTATCTGCCCATGTCGGGAATGGGTAAGGCCTGTTGATTGTAATAATAAAAGGAAAAGAACAGAATGTTCACTGAATAAATAATACTAAATGGATGCCATTGTGTCTAAAAATGATTTTTTTTTTCAGCGTTATCTGAGATGGAGACTATGTTGCTGTCTGTGGCCAGGGAGAGAAAAGCCAACAAGACGCAGACGGTGTTTGTGGACTCGCTGCTTAAGTCCACTCTCACTGAGCGACAGGTGAGACCAGTTGCAAGGTGTTTCTTATAAAAGCACACTGGATTAGTGGAGTGTATTTACTGATTTTTGTTTGTTTGTTTGAATAAGATCATGGAGGATTGTATGGTCTTCACTCTGGCAGGAAGTGTCATCACTGCCAACTGTGTGTACTAAGTCTCACTGCATTTCATGACTATAACTAGACATTTTTCCAAATTGATGTCAAAACTCTACATTGGCAGTGTGTATTTGGGCTCTCCACTTCCTTTCAACCTCAGAAGAAGTCCAAGAGAAGTTGTATCAAGAGCTAGAAGATGTTTTGGGCTCAGATCCCATTTCATTGAACGAGATCCCTAAACTCAAGTCAGCTTTTTGTGGATATTAAAGTAACAATTGATTTCTTGTGTATTTGATTTGATAGACACATTGACAGTCTTTTATTTGATCAGATATTGCCAGCAAGTCTTGAACGAGACTGTTAGGACTGCAAAGTTGACACCCATTGCCGCCCGACTTCAGGAGTTGGATGGAAAAGTTGATGAGCATGTCATTCCCAAAGAGGTATGGTAGTTTCTTCATGTCCACGCCCAAGACTTGAGGGACAAAATGCAATGTAATATCTTATATATCATATTTCAGAGCCTTGTAATATACGCTTTGGGCGTTGTACTGCAAGATTCCAACACCTGGAGAGAAGCAAACAGGTATTTTTTTCCCATTTGTGTCTTACTTAGATGACTGATATGGAGTATGTTTGTCTCTAGGACTTTTATATAGTTGTGTATTCTTTTAAAACGCTTTTTGACAAATTCTCAGGTTTGACCCGGATCGATTTGACGACGAGTCGATCAGAAACTGTTTCTGTCTGCTCGGTTTCTCTGGGAATCAGACTTGTCCAGAGCTAAGGTAACAGTCCTTAAGCACACATTAAAACATATTAACTTTATTTATTTATTTTTTAATTATCTATTTGCCTGTTAGATTTGCATACACAGTAGCTACTGTACTGCTCAGCACATTGGTACGGAAGTTGAGGCTTCATCGTTTGGAAGGTCAAGTCCTGGAGGTCAGATCAGAACTGGTTTCAGCACCAAAAGATGAAACTTGGATCACCATCAGCAGTCGAAGCTCGTCTTAATTTATTCAACTTCATTTCATATTTTTGCCATACACCAGAGCTGCCAACTTCTCCGGAATTTCAGGAGTTTACTCCGGACAAGTAACCCAAACTCCAGGACTTCTGACAACCTCCCTAAAGTCTGGAAATCCCAAAAATTTGTCACCTACATTTTTTGTTAGCAACCATTTCAGAAAAGGACCAGATTTCCAATTTAAATACCTTAAATATCAAATAATGGAAGTGTAACTTGAAGTCCTAATTTCAAATGTTTTTTTTTAAGTTTTAACTCAGTGACAACCCTTGATATAGACGCCCAATCCAACAGTTTGAAATGTAATACCATGTGCTTAGAAATGTATTTCACCAACTTTATAATTGTGAAGTTCTGAAACGACCGATCACTGCCATCTCTTGAATGTCTCACCATCAATGCATTGAAACATGATCACTAGCCTCTGTCTTAGTTGAAATGTATGATGACTATAAATTTAAACAATGAGTCAAAGGCAACGCATATAATCCATAATGTATAAGTATATTACAATGTGTAAGTGAATGGTTTTCACATTGCATCATCATTTTGGATTATTTTGATATAGGTTCCTATAAATTAAAATAATAAAATAATAGTTCTGCACCATTTCGCACGTTTTGTTTATTTCAGTGTGTTGTCAGATTTTCACTCATAAGCAGGCCTTTATAATATAAGAAGGTCAAGCAAGATACGAAATCCAAATATTACTTACTACATACAGTTTGAGACAAGGGTGTCAGACTCGGATTGGTTCGCCGGCCGCTTTAACGTCAACTCGATTTCACGTGAGCCGGACCATTTTAGATATAATATTTCGATTTTTTTTAAATAAATTGATTAAATGAACTGGATTAAAGGCCCTAAATATTCAGTTTTTTATAGATCTAAAACAATGTTATACTTTAAGATTTTACAAAATGATTTTTTAACTAAAAACAAAGAAAATATGTATTAAAAAATAGCAATTATCGATTTAAAAGGGGCACAATCAGGAAATGTAATATACATTTATACTCTTCATTTTAATTTGATCCTAAAACAGAAAGTCAGGACTCATGGTTTACTTTTCCGGGCCACACAAAATGATGCGGCGGGCCAAATCTGGCCCCCGGGCCGCCACTTTGACACACATGGTTTAAGAGAATCGTTAGGGTATCATTTTGTTATTTAACGCTAGAGGGAGCCAATATACTCTTTGTGCTGTACTTCCCCACCGATAATCTCAATCAGTGCTCTGATATTTCCACCACCCGTCAACCGGGGATCCCTACAGTACCGCACACAACCGTGGCGGCGCCAGTGAGCCCACGCTGCCTCACTAAAGATGTGAAAATGGCGGAGCTACAAATGCTTTTGGAAGAAGAAATTCCAGCAGGTCGAAGCGCTCTATTGGATAGTTTCACTAATTTGGAAAGAGTCGCCGAGTATTGTGAGAGCAACTATGTCCAGGTAAGCATGTTTCAATGTAGGATTTCTCGCCTGCTTTTGGCACGCAGCTCGCAGTAGCTGTTGCTAGTTTTTTTCGACGGGATGCGGCGTGTTAGCCAAGCGTAGATGAAAGGCAACAACATCGCGCGTTAATGATCAACTCGCATGTTTTTTTTTCTAATGTCCCGATCTGTGATTAATGAAGAAAGTCTCGAAATATTTGTCATTCTCGCATATCAAACACGTATGTGTGACTTTTCCGAATGCTGTGGGCGGTCGCCGTAGCCTGATAGCTCGCAGCTGTCCATCAGACACAAACGTTTTGGATGGTGTTAAACATCGATTTCTTTGGCCTCCGATTCATCAGCGAATTGTTTTGATTTAGGATGTAAAGCCAGATTAATCTCAGATCATGGTTGCGCGAAACACATCTTTAAAACGGAACCAGTCGTCTGATTCATGATCTCGTGGTGGACGAATAGGGCGACTCATCGGATTTTAACCGTTCATTTCTACATTTTCATTTCAATCCAGGCCGATTATTATATGATGTCACGTCATGGGATATTTTTTTCATTTATGAAATGGTATTTAACCCTCTCACGCCGTCTGTTGTTATTGATGTCCGGCAGGTGTAGTCTAACGCACGATTTTACAATTAATCGTGTAGTAAAAGAGGCGTGCCGTTTCAGTGGTGAGTGGTTGCTAGTGCACTGTTAGAGTGGAAATGCTTTGATTTGTCTTATTTCCATTCTGGAAGAACAAGTCTGACTGGTTTCACTCAGATTTTTCTTCCAACCTTTGTCACACTTTTGGTTTATCCTTGAGTAAACGTTTAATGTCATCATTAACACTTCCTCAGTTTATTCCTTCTTGAGAATCACTTCCTTCTTGACTAGTTCCCTTCAATGACAAGTCTTGTTTCATTCTGATGTGACGCCAACGCGTTGGCAATTATAGTTGCGTTACGACTGTTGGCAGTGTTTTCCTTTTGTTGCTCTGAACTTGACAGCTGGCCTTTGTTTCAGCCTCGAAAGTGGAAACACTGGGGCAAACCAATTGCCTCTGGAAATGAATAGAGCACTGTCATCTAGTTTACATGCCACTGTTGCTAGAATTAGGTTAGAGATAAACATAAAAAAAAGTGCAATCAAGCTAATTTTGGGACTGGCTGGTGAGGTTATACCAATCCGCTCCCCTGAATTAATCTGGGGTAAACTCTGGCAAATAAGTATCAGTGGTTAGAAGATTGTGCGTGGTAATATGTCGCTATTGTGGGTTGAATGTGTCTCTCTCACCGTTTGGGCTTTTAAACTCTTTCTTTGTGTTATGTACATGTTCTCCCCATTATGTCTCCATTGGGCGTGACCTCTTCCCACATTCCAAAAACACAAGCTCTTAATTGTTGTTGGTGGTGAAGGATTTATTCGCGAGTGTCCAGTGGTTTGCAGAAAATAAGGCCAGTTTGTTATTGGGCACTTCTAACCTGAATTCCACTGCTGAGCTTTTACCCTGATGATTGCAAATAAATCAGTTGAAATTTGCAATTTAACGGTTACTTAGAGGTCATTATCAGTAATGTTGTACAGTGATACCTCGAGATACGAGCTTAATTCGTTCCGGGACTGAGCTCGTATGTCGATATTCTCGTAACTCGAACAAACGTTTCCCATTTTAATGAACTAAAAATGAATTAATTCGTTCCAATCCTCTGGAAAAAAAACAAAATAAATGGATATTGGATTGAAAAAAAATGTTTTATTTCTTCTAATTCGCCATCTATTAACAAAGTAACATAACTAGTGGTTTAATATTACTAAAATGTGTTTAATAGTCCTAATTATACAGATTTCAAAGGCGGGGGAAAAAGAGACGGACAGAGAAAAGGGGGCGGGCTGCTTTTTTTGCAAAGCAACACGCTAGTTTAATAACATAAACAATTTTAAATAAACTTGAATTACGATGCAGACATACTCAGAAATAAATTTAATCTAACCTTACAGTATCTACATATAATTATTTGCTCGAAAATTTACTCGTATCCTGAAATGTTTGTATGTCGGGTGTACATATGTCGAGGTACCACTGTATGTGGACAATACTTTTAAAAAATCACATTGCTTTCTACAGTCTCCAGATAAGCAGAGAGCGCTGGAGGAGACCAAGAACTACACCACTCAGTCCCTGGCCAGCGTGGCCTACCTGATCAACACGCTGGCCAACAATGTCTTGCAGATGCTGGATATCCAGGCTTCCCAGCTACGCCGCATGGAGTCTTCCATCAACCACATTTCTCAGGTAGGCTATGGACTCCTGACATGCAGATAATTGCATACTGAAAAGGGACCAGGCCACGCCTCAAAGAAATCACCTAACTTAAAAAAGAAGAAGAAAAAAACAGGTCAAATGTATACAGAAAAGAAAAAAGAAAATCCTCTAACCTTGCCTTTTAAGCTTTAAGTGGACCAAGTCCTCTTAAAAATAAACACATCTGATATACTCCGGGATAACCATTTTCAGTGCTAGCCCTTTGATATAGCACACTGTAGCAATCAAAACGGTCACATTGGTAATAAAAACGGTATGTAGATTACAGTTTTTAAGCAAATGACCAAAAATTTATTTGACACCAAAATTTAGGCCCTTAACATTTGCTGAAAGAAAACTTTCTTGTTGAATCGCAACACAAAAGAAAGTGATTCCTAAGTTTTATCTGCATACGTTGAATTGAGTGCACTTTCAGAACACGGCCAATTACGATTAGAACCAATGTAAGAAAACATATTCCTTTATTCAGACGGTGGACATCCACAAAGAGAAGGTGGCCAGGCGAGAGATTGGCATCCTCACAACCAACAAGAACACGTCTCGCACACACAAGATCATTGCTCCAGCTAATCCTGAGAGGCCAGTGCGCTATGTCCGCAAGCCTGTTGACTACAGCATACTAGATGACATGGGCCATGGAGTCAAGGTAAATTCAAAAAAGAAAATGAAAACATCCTTTTACATTTCAAACTTACATTGGAAATGCACGTGTCCAATAAAAAGTTTCTGCTGTGCCTTGCTATGGACTTGTCTTGAGTGACTTCTTACTCAATTTCAATGAAGTGTAGTTTCTTGTAATCGACACCCTTGAAATTTGATTACGGTTAAACGACCATATTTATTAATCTATCTATTGTGTGACAATGGTACCCATTTTCATCATAGTTGGTCTTTATTAATTATTTCGCTTTTGTATTGTATTTCTCTTTCTTTTTCTCTCACCAGCAGTTGATGTTCATATTGGCATACTTTTTAAATGGGAATTTCAAAAGCTTTTGACATTTTTAAAAGAAAACAAAAGAAATCACATTGGGGCAGTGAATTTCCTCATTTCTATTGCGTACTAATTTGATGATTTCTTTCTCTTTGTTTCTCTCTCTGCTCGCCTTATTTAATCTTTGTAATCAACTGTAGTGGTTGCAAAGGTTTAAGGTAAGATTTTCAAAACCAGCCCCGCAACGAAGAAACAATGTTCAATTTTGGAATGCTGATTTGTGTTGGTGTTTTTGTGATTGTTGCTGTGGTTGTTATTAAGGAGTAGTTTGATATTTTGCGATGACAAGTCTTTAAGATGGATTTAAGCAGTCGTAAATTTGAATTGATCATTTCGGGTTTCAAACAGATTCACAATGTCTAACGACTCCTTTTTAAAACAAATTGTATATAAAAAAAAAAACATGCAAATATGAAACCTTTCCTAACACTTGTCTGTTTGTGTAGGCAAGTGCTCAGAGCATGAAAGTTGGTGGTGGAGGTGGACTGCCTCGCACAAACCCTCCAACACAGAAGCCGCCCAGCCCACCTATGAGCGGGAAAGGGACCCTTGGGTGCGTAATCCTTCTCAGTGTGCAGTGATAAACATGTTTTGTATTTGTGATCTTGTTTCTGCTCCCTTGTCTTGGCTGTCAAAGTTGATTTCAATACAGATGCCAGGAGGGTGACATTCTGCCCGTTGACTCTAGGATAAAAAAATCAAAACAGGGAATTTCAAAGTGTAGTTGTGTGCATACGCTTCCACACACATTTTGCAAGTAAAATTTAAAAAATCGGGATCTTATTTTTTTTCTTTATAGATGTTTTCTGTCAAACTGTTGAATGTGTTTCTCTAATCCTGACGTGGTGTCTGATCTTGCATCGTAAATATTCTCTGTTTTTGTCACTTTGGGGACATTCCTATGTCTCAGGCGCTATTCATATCACTGTGGCTGTTCTTAGGAATTGTCTGCTGGATTTGTGAGTGGCTCTGTCCCATCTGCTCAGTGACGTTTCTCTTTGTGTTTATGTCTGCAAAAAGCATGCCACCACACCTACACCTTCATGATGGATTCGACTCTGCAGTCTTGGGTTAACCCTTTATAGGGCCGTCACTTAACTCATTGGCTGCCATTGAAAACGCCAGACGTCTAATCTGTTTTGACTGGGAGGGTTGACAGCGATCATTCGTAGCCATTGTGTCAGTGCATTTCCATCAAACCGGATGTTGATTCTTGTCGCTGGTGGGAAATTAGTTTAATGCTCAAAAAAAAAAATATATCAAATTATTAGGAGGCCTAAATACAGTATATTTCTTTTTTTTCCGGGTTTTAACATGTGTTGGTGTAGTTATTCAAAAAGTATAAAAAAAATACAATTATGATTAACAATAAAACAACAATAGAATTATAATTGATCCCTGGCATCGACATTTTGGGGCATGTATGTAGGTCCAAGTTTTAACATTACATAATGCGTTTACAAGCCTTCTTGGGGATGCAGTTTATATACATTTAATGTATTTATACATCTTCAAAAGGCATGCCTTCCACTGTAAAGGGTTCAAGACTGACATTTGGAATTTCTTTTGGATTTCCCTTAGTTATGTTTGTGATCAGCTTAACCACACATGGCTGTCCATATTTCTCATAGCAACATATTGCCATGGCAGCGCATCTTCACACTTAAGCAGCCACCTCTCCTTTTTAAGAATTTTAGCTGTCACTTAAAATACAGTGTCACTTATTATATTCTTATCCTGGGATAGCTGCATGCTATGTACCGAGAGATTTGAAAGCATTCGACGCAATCTGTTTCAGGCAGCCAAGTGCTGCTTTGGTTCTGCACAGCTGTTGCTATCTGCGGATTCTCCCCAGCCAGCCCTAATGTTCCATCTGTCATTCCCCGTTTTCTTTAAGTTTGCACTTGTTTGTTTCCCCACTTTCCCCCTTCCCCTGTTCCACAATTCTCTGTGGATGTCCCTCCACCCCACCCAACTCCTGACCCTCTCACAGGCGACACTCCCCATATAGGACGCTCGAGCCGGTGCGTCCTCCCGTTGTCCCTAACGACTACGTCTCGAGCCCGACGCGCAACATGGCGCACCCCCTGCAGAGCCCAGCACGCAATGCATCTGTTAATCAGAGGAACCGCACGTACAGGTACCCCCTCCCCCCTTCCCAGCATGCCTCACTACCGTGTCCAAACTGCCCCTGTTGCGCTAGCCCCAGGCCTTTAGTCCTCTCCCGTCTTGCACACCAACCCGACCCACCACTGAAAAGTCCTTCTTTGGAGTCCTATTTTAACCTTCGTTTCCCCAAGTATTTTTCACATGGCGAATACCCAGACTGGCATAATCTGTACAGAAATGTATACAATATCAAGACACGATGTCCTTCTTAAGACAAAACTTTTAGCGAGGCTGATTGATGACCGAAAATGTGTATTGCGTAAAAAAGGTTTTGAACCTTTTGAGCCTCACCCATCCTCATCTCACTGCAACTCTGCTTTTCTGCTATAGCCGTGCGTCATTTCTTGTCTTTTGTGTGCTCACATTGCCAAGTGTCATTGTTAGGCTGCTTTCGATATCCACGATATCACCGCAGTGTGCTTCTCCGTGATGCTTTGTGCTGTAGTAAAAGCCCCAAGCATAGTGACACAAGTTGAATTTGAGAAGGCGGCGGCGGGTGTGATAGCGAGCGTTGTCCTTGCCCTGATGTCTTTGCTGACCCACCACCAGCAGCGGGAGCAGTGGAGGCAGCCACCCCAGCAGTAGTCGCAGCAGCAGCCGGGAGAACAGCGGCAGCGGCAGTGTGGGTGTGCCCATCGCCGTGCCTACACCAGCACCGCCGACAGCCTTCCCAGGTACGTCTTTTGAGTTTCTGCTCCTAACAATCGACTAAACTGCTCAGTGACAGGCTTCTGCAGTCTATAGACCAAATGACTGATGAGAATGTGAATGATTCCTGAGTATTGTAGAACATTCCTCCTCTATCCCTCACCCTTCTTTTCTTGTCTTCTCCCTTCCTCTCAATTTTTTCGTAAACCTACACCTCACTCCCAGTCCCTGTCCAATCCAATGCGACTAAACCTACACCCAACACTGCCACCACCCCTGGTCACATACCCCCTGTCCTTGATGGCCCCCCTCAAGCCTCTAACCTACCTATCGAGATCCCGCATGTGCCCCCACCCCCTCCCCAGCTCCCCACCTCCACAGCCCCCGCTGGCACAGGACCCACTGCTTATGGAAACTCCGTACAAGGTGAGTTGAACCCAGTGTGGAAAGAGCCCCTACCACCCACCCATCATCTCCTTGATCCATACGCAGCTGTAAAATTCACATCATTAAGGAAAATTAATTGTAGAAGCTCTGTAGAGCACATGTGTTGGAACTGCATGCCTGGCCTCTCCATGGTTCCGCTACTTATTTTCAACCTTCACAACAACTCTGTTGTCATGGTGATGTATTGCGCATGCAAATTCAGCCTTTCTTTGGTTGTGCCAGCACTTTTATTGTGTTGTGTGATTATTGCCTAGTTGAGTTTTTTTTTCTTTCCTCGAAAGCCCTCAAGACAAAACATGGTCTGAATATACACTTTCCAACAGGTGCGCCTCAGTTCTACAGCATGAACCGCCCAGCGCAGCATCCACAGAACACCAACGTGGGAGGCTCACTGCCGTACCGCCGGCCCTCATCTGTCACTGGTCAACCTAACACGGTACCTAATCAAAACCAGCTCAACGGTGGACCCCACTTTGTCCAAAATCAAGGTAAAAACAATATTTCATTTGTGAACAACCTGGTTTATTGGATGTCTAATAAAACTATTCCAAGAGCGGCCACAGTGGGTGCAGGTTTTTGTTCCAATTTATCCTTCACGGTCATGGGGGGTTTCATTTGAAACAAGTAGTACCTGACCTTAATCAACTGATTACCCTTTTAAGACAACACGTTGGTGAAAATGTGTCCTCTTTATCGGTTGGAAAGAAAACCTGCACCCACCGTGGCTCTAGAGGACAGCTTTGGACACCCATGGTCTAAACTCTAAAAGATGGTGTCCAAATCCATATTTCTATTATACAGGGCACCGAACAATAAGATGGTTTTTATTTATATGAAATTGAATATGCCCGGACATGACTGTGGAAATTGTGAATGTGGGGAACATTATAAACATCTTACATCTATTATTTTAAAAGGATACAATGCAGTACGTTGAAATGACCTCAAAGTATTTTGGCTCCGTCCCCCTCCTTTTCTATCTTTCAATACTCAATTGCAGGCCCACTTGCGCCCCCTCCCCCCTCCATGCAGATCACCCCTCAACTGCCCCTGATGGGCTTTGTGGCCCGAGTTCAGGAAACCAGTAAGTGGTTCTAGTGGCGTTTTGCATGAGCTCCATCTTGACTCTCATTTTTCATGGTGTCAAAACCACTAGTTTGGGGAAATTTTGTGGCAGGGGTGGTGACTAAAAGGCCACTTTTTTTTTTCATCAACCAGTCTGTTGATTTATTAAAACCTATTTCAGAGGCCACCCAGCCCCCTCAGCGGGTGGTCTTAAGTGCCGACGTTTATTTAAAAAAAAGTCATTCATCATCAAACTGGCCTTACCAAGTTTGAGTACAATAGCTAATATTTATTACCAACTGTGCCTGTAGGTTTTTAATGCCAAATATCTGAGTATTTTTTATATTTTGAGGTTTTTCCTCTGAATAATGTTAAAAGTATTGGTTGATGGGCTTTATGTTGCTGAGATTTGTATGTCCAAGACATGTGAGATGGATGTTGCTCTTTATTTTATATTATTACAGCACAACTGTGATATTCAGTTACTCGATCACATTGTTTTTGGCCTTTTCCTGATTGATACAATTTCCAATGGGCTGAAGAGAATCACACTCACAATTAAGCAGTGTTTAAAAGCATGTTTATCGCTGCGCTATTTATCTTAAGAATGCTAGTATACCTTTTTGTTCCATGCATGCCTTCCACCGGGTGGGTGAAAAAACAGCATGCCATCATCATCTTTTCCCCCAATGCATGAGAATAGCAGCAACTCGTATTTACTCTAAACAATACTTTGCTACTGTAGTGTGCTGATGGCAAGTGGTGGTTATTTGATCCCTTTCTCCAACTAGTCTCAGATGTGCCGCCACCGCCACCCCTTGCCGATGAGCCTGTGTTTGACGACCCAACACCTCCTCCTCCACCACCAGAGGACTACGAGGATGATGAGGAAGAAGAGGAGTCCGCAGTGGTGGAGTATAGCGACCCGTATGCGGAGGAGGACCCTCCTTGGGCACCACGCAGCTACCTAGAGAAAGGTCAGCTTTTACTCCATAGGTTCATTGATCAGCGCTCCTTAACTTTTAGTGAGACACCTTACTTAAGCTAAGTTAAAAACTTAAATAATGCTCACAAAAACATAAAAATATAATTTCTTGTCTTGATTTACTCTCAAATTGACTACTGAAAAATCTAGGTATAAATTATTGGATACAAATCCGATATATCCCTACAACTTTGCGTAAAAGGAAGCAGGCTCATTCTGACATCTAATGGAAGAACATTTACCGTATTTTCTCCCATATATATTCAATTTAAAAAAAAAATACATTCTCAGTAACGGTACAAATTTGACAGCTAGCTGGGGAATGTTTTAAAAGAATGTTATTCTTTTGGATGGCCACCAGAGGGGATCACCACCTATTAAAGTCAAATTATCTTTTCCATTTTCCTCACTGGAATTCCTTAAGTCTGAGGGCTTGCTGACAGGAACAGTTCGTACAAAAAAAGGCATTGCAAAATTGATATACTCATTTACTGCATGCTTCACGCGGCACACTTTTCTCAGTGCTCCCGGTTTTAGTTGGCGTTTACTGAAACAAAATTCCCTCTGGTTATGGCCCATATAAAATTTTTGAAATTTCACTTTGACTTAGATGTCTCATTTATACTGCGAGGATTGCCTGCAAATACTCTTGTTTCAGTGCTATTGACGGCACTAGACGCCCAATCTATTTTGACTAGGATGGCTCCCACCACTCTGAATAGGTTGGACTTCCAGTGAACGAAATGTGTGCTGTTTAAATGGTTAATTAACAGCTGACTCTCCTCTCTGGACTGTCCCCCACCCTCCTGCCCCCCCCCCCCCCCCCCCCCCCAGTGGTGGCCATTTACGACTACAGTCGGGACAAAGAAGACGAGCTGTCCTTCCAGGAGGGCGCCATCATCTATGTGATCAAGAAGAACGATGACGGTTGGTACGAAGGCGTGATGAACGGAACCACAGGCCTCTTCCCGGGCAACTACGTCGAATCCATCATGCACTACGCTGATTGAAAAACACCCCCTGGCCAAAACCCCTCCCGTCCTTTGGGTAACGAGGCGGCCCATGGGAATGAGGGGATTCAAGGGTTAAAGTTCACAGACTTTGAACATACAGAGCATGATCATCTATGGAATGGGATTGAAAGAAGAGACGAGGTCCAGTCATCTTGTCCACCATAACAAAACTACCACTACTTTGAACAGTTTCTTTTGAGCTATTTTTTTAATTGGGGAGTTTGCGTTTTACCACCAGGCATTTTCTAAAAATGTGCTCAGCCAAATTGCCCTTATTTTAAGAGTGCAACATTCGAGGTTCGTTGTGGGTTTATTGTGTGCGGGTCAATCAGAAGGAAGATTTTCATCCTGCAGCTTTGGTTTTGAGAAGAAAAAACCTTGGCAAGGCCAGAGAGATTGAGAACAACTCTTGTCTTTTTGGACCATCACAAAAATGTGCAGCAATTGTTTTAATGTGAGTAGGGAGCTTGTTGAGTGAAGCACCAACAGTGAAGACAAGCACATCCAGACTTCAGATTGATGTGACACAGAGTAAAGAAGGTAGAAAAAGTGTATATCTTACTATACGTTTACGCTAATGGACGGTCAGCGACCCTCCAAAGATGCGAGGAGTCAAACAATCGGTTACACAATGATCATTTGCGAAGAGTGCAGAAGTTTATTAGCTCGGGTGGCAAGGTTGGCCTCCGGCTCAGTTGCAGTGTTCTTAAGTGGTGGGGATGATTTTTCTTTTGTTTTACTGGTTGAAAAGGATTTGCATAGTGGCATGTTTCTTGAAGGACACAATGGCTCTATTGTGATGATTTTATGTCTTAATATTTTTTAGGTATGGTCAGGTGCGAGTCTTTTTCCTCCCTTTTATTGGTGACGCTTTTACATAGGTCATTTCAAAGACACTTGTGCCATACTGAGATGTGTGTTGAAGTCAGAGTGGAATGATCTCGTATTTTTTTTTCCTCTCCACGTTTTCCCAAGTTGTTTTAACCAAAAGAACATGCATTTGTAGTGAATTGATGTAGAAGAACTAATATAAAAGTGACAAGATTTATTGAGTATGATATGACAGCTGTTGTTAAAATGGTTTTAACCGTTGCATCTGTTGTGAGCAGTTTTAAGAGTGTACCATCTTAACTCGTACAATGTCATTGACGGCAATTGACGTCCTCTCCTTCCCACCTAAACTCCTAATTTGAATGAGTTAAATGCTCTTCGCCGTCAACTGCAGCCACTGAGTTAAAAGGCGCTTGGCATTGTTGGTACTAGCCTTCCCTCAGTACTTAAGCCAGAAACTTTATTTTCTATATTAAAAATGAAAAATATTCCAGTGAGTCTGTATGTGAGTCTTGCATGCCATTATTATGTGTGCTTTCCCCCAAAAACCAAATGTCAAGAGCAGTTTTTGGAAAAAGAAAGCAGTTGTGACCCACTCATCCAAAGAAACTTCAGCTTCCCCTGGGGAGTAGGAATCTGGCTCGGGGTCTGGGGGATGCTTGGGAACATGACGAGCAGTTTAATATCAGTCCATGATGCCATTGTGTTGCACAATTGAAGTTGATTTCGCAAGTCTCATATTTGTAAAATCCAGAGAACAAAGACAATAAAGATATACGGATTCAATTGCACTTGTCTTCATTGTCTCTATTTATGCCATAGCTTTCAAATTCCTCTGTCGTGTTCAGACAGAACTAATGTAAGCAGAATGTATTCGGGGATGGCGCCGGCAAACCATTCTGGCAGCTATGGGGAGCGGAGTGAGATTTAAATGTAACTTTAGTGTCGAGGCCCCGAGGTGGAAAATGACAGCAGTGAAAAGTAGTCTTAACGTGTGGAGACAGGAAGACTAAAAGGGGGATTTGTCTTGCGTTGTGTTTGTTGCTTAGCACTTGCAGAGGACGTGTTCTGACAATCTGCAGGTCTGACCGTCATTCTTTTACCTGGCATGCAATTAAAAAGAGACGTGATATCACTTCTTTATTTGCACTGTTTTAAATTTATTTGATTCATTCCCATTTTCCCGCCTCAGGACATGAAATATACTTTGATCCCGTCTGGCAGATGTCAGAATTTGTTTTCTCAATTTGCCTTTCATATGAGCGTTGCTTACTGGAAAGAATGCCGCCTTTCTCTAACACTTCAGACATGTGCTAGAGAGGAAGACATGTCTGAACAATGAACACAGTCGAGCATAGGAAAACTCATATTTGTTTCCTGAGCTGTATGACGGATGTGTAGCCTTTTTTTTGTGAATTGGATTTTTTTTAAGACACATGTTGATTATCCATCCCACTGTGACACTTTTCAATGGAGATGTTTATTCCATGTCGAGTGATTTTATGGCATCTGCCCAGTGACAATGATGGATTGTCAGGGTCGTTTCTGAAGTTTGCACTGTAATGTCTCTGATAATGTTGCCTGATTTATTTTTTTTTTTTACAGGGTGTACTATTATTTTCTCAAAAGCTAAAGAGTCAAACCTAAATTACTTTATACTGGTGGTGTCAAGCCTACTGCCTGCACACCCGAAAAAGTTCGCTAGGACGCCCGATCCGGCCTGCAGGATTTTTCTGCCTGGCAGGAACTTTGTAACTCGTTTATACTATACGTACAATATCAAATACATGTATTTTTTTTCAACACAGGTGCTGTATGACCAGAATTTAGTTGTTGGGTCGAGTGCATGCACTCCTGCGTATTGCTCAATTTTTTATCCACGCTCACATTCGATGTTTTACCCCCCTGCGGTCAAAATGACTGTGTCAATGGTAGCCAATGAGTTAACAAAGACCCTTAAAATTCCCCCAAAATAAGCAGAAATAGACAAACAAGCTCCACACAATTCCTCACAATCAATAGAAATGATCCAACATTTACAGAAGGATACCTGCAAGTACCCTAAAATGGCAAGTAATACAAAATAACACTAATTACCTGCCATTGACAATGATAGATGTCCATCCAATTCACTTAAACTGGCTGTGGCTCTTTCAATGCCATTGGCGGTGCTAGACGTCCAATCCATTTTAATTGTAGGTGCAAATGAAAGTTCATTCATTCACCCTTGCTAGTCAAAATGGGTTGGACATCTCGCACTGTCTATTGCAACCAGTAAGTTTACTTTTCTGGGATAAAAAAAAAAAAACCAAACTGGTCTGTCTCACATGAATTTGATTTGAACCAAGGAAACAAAAGAACCAGGAACTGTATTCATCCTTTGGACCCAATCACTCCACTTGTGGATGAGTTGAGGATATTTTACTCAATCATCCACCAGATGGAGAATACATTCAAAAGTCAAAAGTTCAATTGAAGTTCACCTCAAAGGGCAATTGTGAATTTGAGGTTCAGCATGAAGCATTTAGTAGTGCACTATTGAAGGGGAAACATGATGCTTTTGAGCCGCCCACTTTACTAAAGGAGCATCCACATTCCATTGAGTTCCACATGTGACAGCAATTGCCGGCAGCGATTGGACATTTACTTTGAAAACTCCACAAAGGAAGTAATCTAAAATTCTAGCTTGACGCAAAAAGCTCATCCTTCATCTGTAGTTGCTGGATTGGGAGAAACTGTCCTGTCTGTGATTTATTTCTCTCCAGAAGCTGCTCAACCACCCTGCCGGGAATGACCAGGCGTACGCCTGCTGGTTTCTGACAGGAAATCCTCTTTATTCTCTCTGAGGGAAGAATAAACTTGAAATTGAAGTGACTGCCAGGATGTGTGGACCCAACAGGTGGTTGACCCCGCAGAGCTGCTTCAGCAGCAGCAGCATCATCATCATCCTGCTGTTAGGGGTCCAGAGGATAAACACCCAGTACACAGGTAACATTTTATCCCCATATTCCATGTTATAATGTTTTCACCCATTTATTTCAGTAGTCTAATTCAAGTGGAATCTAATTGCTTCTCATTCAAATGACAATAGTTTTCACCCAACTTTGCTTTGGAATAAAATGAGTTCATATATAGAATTTGTTAGATTTGGCATACCAAGATTATTTTTTTTATAAATTGTCTGCATATTGTGAGAGGATAACTCTTTGAGGCAAACTTTATATTTGTCCATAATGCAGTATCTATATAGACAGGTTTTATAGAGTTTATTTATGTGTTTTAGACTCATAAATAACTCGAAGAATCCCCTTTTCCTATAGTATTTCTACCGCATCTTGTTCTACTCAAATGCAACCCATACAACTTCCTCTTGTTCATCTGTAATTCTTTGGTACCTGCGTTAATGTGCGCATGCACGCACAAGTGTGTTCTGGTTCCAGATGTTCTGTGCATCATCACTTAGGATTTTAGTATAGATCCGATACAGCTGGAAGGTCCAAAAGAGGATGTGCAGGTTGAGATCTGTCGTTTGCTTAGATTTTCCTCTCTCGGGGGCTTCTTTGTTCCACCCACAAGAAAGGCACGCGCACATGCACAATCCGTCTGCATGTTTAGTTGATCTTTGAAAGGCATTCTGGGACATGTGGGAGCTTGAAAGGCTGAATTAAGTTTGGGGTGTGTGTGATGCCAAGAAAATAGGAAACTGCACTTTTCCTGTTGCACAATTGATTTATAATTGATACTTTGTGCCGGCAGAATCCAACAATTTAGGCTTGCAGTTGCTCAGTATTGCATGCAGACATTTTTAATTGATATATACGACTACACTTTAGTAGAAAAGACAAAAACCCACTCAGTAAACCCTGGAAATTCCTGCACCTTTTTTGACATCTGATGCAAAACAAACCAACATTATCACATTGATGATTGCGAAAGGTTTCCCAGAAGAAAAAAAAGGCAGTTGCATTGTTTTCTGCCATTTGACCGTGACAGTCATAGAACAGATAGAAGCAGCATGATGAGCTAACACTTGGGGTTGAAAGGGTTTTGTTTAGTTTTTTTTTTTTTTTTTTCGCCACCTATGCGTTCTATCATGTCTGCAATCTTAAAGCGGCTGCTTGCAAGCTGTTCTGTGGGACCTGATTTTGTTTTTGCTGCGTTTGCCATGTTTAGTTTTCCAGCTGCAAAGCTGGCAAAGGGATAATGGTTGTTGTAAACTGATCGTCTCTTAAAAAATCTCATTTACTTGCTTGCTGACTAACTCACTTACTGACCCCTCTGATCCTGTTCTTTGTTTGGGACTGTTTGTTTCAGTTGAGTCAGTTTCTTTGAATTTTTCAGAATATGTGGTTAGCCATATTCAGTCATCTGGTTCTCCTTATGACTCTGTCTCACTTTTTAGAAGGAGACTTTTCCTTGAACAGCCCAGCCTATTGTGGCTATTATTATCAGTCTATTATCTGGCTTTGTTTTAAACATGCTGTGCAAGGGCGACTGCTTAAGAAACCTGACCTTGATTGTGGCATGTTTGCGTGCTTCTGTTGAAAATACTTGAAAAGTTGTAGACACCAATCAGAAGGAATTCCTGAATTAACATAATACGTATATCATCCAATCGGGTTTAAAAAAAAAACTGCTTTATTGCAGATTTTAATGATATCCTCCTGGGAAATGAATCCATATGTGTTATCCCATTCAACCTTAGTGTAGTGTTTGGCATTAGTTTGGTTTGCAGCATCTCATGCTTTTGATTGATATTGATCGCAGCTGGCAAACAGAACCATGTGTATTAAGTGTTTGGGCTGCTGCTTTTTCTATTTCCTTATAGCCAATAACGAGAAGGAAGCGGATTTTGTCCACTTACCAAAGGGAATTCTAATACCATTTGCTGTGCATATGTTTCATATTAATTGCTTCAAAAGGAATCGAAACTTAGCAGACCTTAGGTATTAGTCACTGCAGCCAAAAACACACCCTTTTGAATGTAAATGTCAATTATTCTCCAAGGTTTTATATTATAGATGAGTTATTTACAATAAAGTACAGAATATAGTACCAGCATATCATTTTATTAGTCAATTATTCTCAAATGTTGTGTATTATAGATCAGGGTTTTACAATAAAGTACAGAATATAGAAGAAGCATATCATTTAGTAGGATTTCCTTTAATTTCACATATAAGTTGCCCAAGAGGATGTCACACCCCTGGCTATACGTACTAAAAAAAACTGAAAATTATATCCTAAAAAATATGGGACTACACATCAAATGTAGTTTAGAACCCTTGCGTCCCCTGAAATAATTCACATGCATGAAAATCTGTTTCAAACCTTTTTTTTCAACAAAATATAATATACAAAATTGTTCTTTTAGCTCTCACAAATTAAGTGAAGACATTTCATATGATGAAATCAATAATTAAGCCCATCACTAGTACATAGCCTATAAAATCTGTTGAGGTCCATTATGTTTAACTTAGATGTTACTATGATAGTGTTTATGGGATTCCAATAGCACAGTAAAACCTACTATATTGGCAAAAGTTCCATTGTTTCATTAAAAAATGATCTAGTCTCATATACAGTAGTTCCGTCCGGCATGGGCTCACTCACTGTCACTTATTGTGGGTGCACAGCTTGTTTTACATGGGGATGAGTGATGGTGGGGAT
Source organism: Stigmatopora nigra (assembly GCF_051989575.1). Taxonomy (NCBI): domain Eukaryota; kingdom Metazoa; phylum Chordata; class Actinopteri; order Syngnathiformes; family Syngnathidae; genus Stigmatopora; species Stigmatopora nigra. The sequence continues at coordinate 17,482,690 of NC_135508.1, forward strand.
TTCTATTGAGGCACCCAAGGGCATCAACTTCACATCTTTGTTGTAAGGAATTCCTGGCATGTGACGAGAGCGACTCTCAGACAACCTTCACTCAACAATTCATTTTTTTGACCTCTGCAGTTGGATGAACATTACCGTACTTAAGACTATAAACTCCACAGTGTGTTCGCCAACACAATTATGTCAAAAAATATTTTCAAAGACAGAGCCTTTACAGACTGGAAATTTAAAATTCAGTCATTTAGAACCAAATACGGAGACTCTTTTAGAATGAAAAAAATGCAAATACACTTACAGCATTATGAGGATATTGGCATAACACATGGGGCCCAGTCTCTTTAAACGTTCTGATCCTATAGTCATATAAACTATTGCATACATATGAACACAGATGGGGAGATTTGGGTACAGCATTTATGGACTCAGTGCCAAAATATTCTCAGATGTGGTTCAAGCCTCATTATTTTAGCTTAGGGTCATGGGGCAATTGAATTTTCATATTGGCTATCAATTCAGCTTCACCTGTGTCAATAATTCGAGTTTATACTTTGATTTGATGGCTGGATTTAACATTTAGATGTAATACATTATGACTGAAAATATGTTTTAGTTCTGTTTTAAACAATTACCGTATTTTCACGACTATAAGGCGCACTTAAAAGTCTTAAATTTGCTCCAAAATAGACAGTGCGCCTTATAATCCAGTGCGCCTTATATATGGAAAAAAAAAAACAGAAAACAGAAAACGAAAAACCACCACTGTCGGATATTAAAAAAACACAAACGCCTGAACTGAAACAATACTGTCAAATATGCAGATGTCATCTTAGTTTACAAAATCTTCCATCATATAGCTCCTCCCCTACTGCGAGATTTTATACAAAAGAAATCCAAAATATCAACAATGGCTGGCTCTAGAGGTGACTGTGTAGTGAGTGCTTCATACCTGGAAGTCAATAGCAATTACAGTATTTTCACGAATCTAAGGCGCACTTAAAAGTCTTCTCCAAAATAGACAGTGCGCCTTATAATACAGTGAGCCTTATAATAAATACAGTGTGCCTTATATATGGAAAAAATGTCATTCATTGAGAGTGCGCCTTATAATGCGGTGCGCCTTATAGTCGTGAAAATACGGTAAATGCCACACTTATTTTGAAATAAATACTGAGGTGGCTTAATTATTATGTGAATGTGCATTTTAATAAAGGGACATTTTCACACTACATTTTAAACACTGTGATAAATTGTTGCTGTCCTGATCAGACTAAGTTGTTTTCCAAACTATTGTCTTAAATAAAAGATAAATATGAAAATAGTGTTAGCTTAGGAGTTAAATATTTTAATTATTATTTTTTTAAGTGAAAAAAAAACACCAAGCAGGAGTAAAATTAGGTACAGTGCACTTTAAATGAAATTAATGCATCGGGCGGAACCCTTAATAACTCACTTCAGGTGAACTATAAACAGTGACTGATTTACAACCTTTAAGTTGTAAAAGTACAACTTGTAAAATTATAGGTATATACTATAATTTTGGCATCTAGTCACCCAGTGCTGGCTGGCTTTGGCCATTGAGAATGAAATGTGTGAGATGGCAATTTGGACAATGTATTGCCGCCCTCTGTTGGTAAATAATAAAACAGTTGTCGCCTATAAATGAGTCATAGATGAATTCACCAAACCATCCTACTATTACTTTATTTTTCCACAAACCTCTGAGAAGGAAAATTAAGCCTTAGGGGTTTATTTAACCTATGAGCAGAAGTATGTGCTAAATTACCAACTGAATCTCCAAATGTAAGCAATTAAAAATACTTTATACTCTATAAATGACTATTTCAATAGCATTTTCTCCAGAGATGTGGAAATTATTGTTCAGAGACATGCGTATGTTAGTAAGACAAACGTAGACAAACACACCAAAATGTGTCTATCATTAGGGCAAAATAGAACCTGGAACCTGTTTACTTTATCCGCCTGTACTTTGGTTGTGATTCAGCAGTCAGTTATGGAGTAGTAACCATATTAGAGAGCCTATATGTGAACAGCAACATACTTTTTCACTTAGTACTGGTGCTGATACAGAAGACCACCAACATCAGGCTAAAATTACTTCAGTAAATGGGAGGTTGATTGTGTGCAGTTTCAGTAAATGCACTGAATGAAATGTTTATTTATTCTCAAGAATTAACATTGTCATTGACAGATAGTCTGTCTCCTTTAAAAAAAAACTTATATACATTTACAGGGGTTGATGGTGGACCTTGTGAAAAATTTTAGTCTATACTGTGACTCATAGTATCTAATTCTAGAAAAATCTGACTTTGAAGAGTTGAATGCGTTTAAGATTTGTGAAACATTTTGATCACGTGAAGTCTCCTGAAGCAAAATATAGTTACCTTTTTATGTATGTGTGTGTGTGTGTGTGTGTGTGTGTGTGTGTGTGTATATATATATATATATATATATATATATATATATATATATATATATATATATATATATATATATATATATATATATATATATATATATATATATATATATATATATATATATATATATATATATATATATATATATATATATATATATATATATATATATATATATATATATATATATATATATATATATATATATATATATATATATATATATATATATATATCCTCTTGTGTTATGAACTAATTCAACTTGATTCATTTGTGTTACTTTTGAAAGCGAGTTATTTGGAGTGAAATCCATTAATTTGAATAGTTCTTTTTTTTTTAGTTACTGCAACTAATGTGAACATGGGATAGTTTAAAATTATACTGTAACTGGTACAACACTTATTCCTTAAATGCAAGTGAGCTCGCTGAAACAAGTCAACCAGGTGGCTGCCTAACTCTGCGCAGGTCACATCGATGCGGACAGCCGTGTTGTAATCCATCAAAGGTGCTTTGAATGCGTAGATTAGCAAAATGTGTCCAAATGTGATGTGGCGGGCGTGGGAGATGCGAAGGCTGGAATGTGGAACAGCTGGATGTCTTAACTTGGCAGAGGAGGGGGAGGCCGGGGGCTCTGTGTGGGTGGGGTTAGGGGGGTTCCCTCCTTGCATCCTTCCCTTATCGGTCCTCTGTGAGAACCTGGAAATGGAAATCATTCTGGGGGGTTTCTGCAATGCGGTAACAGGGTTCCTAGGGAGGGGATTATGAGAACATTGCATTGGATTTCCACTCTCTTCCCACCCTCAACCCCCACACACTCACACAAATCATATCCCTCACCATCCTTCTTATTCCACACCCCAAAGTTTTTCTTCTTTGTGATATTTCTTAACTCTTTCAAATCACTAACATTTCTAACTATTGAATGATAAAATAATAATTCAGAGATTTTGTTTAAATTACAATTCAACTCTGTTAGAAAATATTCTCAATTTTTTATTGCCCACATATAAGAAGATTGTGTTGTTTATGGTACGTAAACTACAAATCTACTTTTAATTTAAAAAGCAATATCAATATTGTAAATGATTTTTCTAGCTAGTTACCTACTAAACAAGCAAATTAACTATCATCGCTTTGTTTACAAATTTTTTAAAATTTTCAAATACTGTCCTTTTTCTTGTATTAATGGATTAAAATTCATTTTCTTGGGAAAATGTTATATTAATAAAATAAAAATCCTTAGGTGTAGCCCTTTCACATTTTTTTTTTATTATTTTTTATACAGATTCACACTTTCAATTTAAAACTTTACATTTCCTTTGGGCTTTCTTGGGAAAAGTTCTCAATTCCACAATTTCCAACAAATTTTCAATTTTGTGTCTGTTTGCCATGGCAGATGTACTTGCTATTGTCAGTGTTGCCATTTTTCATGTCAACATATCATCAAATTCTACATTTCTGTTCATCCTCAACTCTTCAGAACTTGTGTGAAATTTCTACAAAAACTGATAGAATGCTTTGTTTTGAGGAAATAGGTGTACTACTATCTTATATGTGTAAAGTAAATTGTTAATGCAACCAGGTATCGCTCCATAAAAAAAGGCAAAAAGAACCTGAAAGATGAAGAGGAGGAGTTTTTGGACATTGGGACAAATATGAATGACCATGGTCCAAGCCAACCTCCTTGTGCGTCCCCTCATGTCCATGTTTAGAGCTTTTCACAAGGGGGTGTGCCCTTCAAGTGGGGAGATCTACAAGCTGGAGCTCTTTTTTCCATTTTTTTCTCAGACCAATTTAACTTAAATTGTACCAGCCCAGCACATTCGCTTGTTTGAATGGTAAAGCGACGAGCACAATGTTGAGAATCCTGCTTCTAGTTCTATGTATTGGAAGCTTGGATGCCTGGTTCTGGAAATTTAATGATGAGACAACCGTCAAGACCCCAACAAGTACCACCACAACTCCTGATGGCACCAAGATAGTGGAAGGGGAGGATGAAGGTTTGTCCAAGGTTGAAGAAAAAATCCTCAACGTCTCTAATGGAATTCGGAACTTGGTCAAGGCGTGGGATGCCACCACTGGCCCGGGGACTACGGAAGGTTCACCGAAGATGGAGAGCGCTGACCCTACCATGACGGGTAATATTAATGTACTCGGAGTGGGAGACGGGGATGAAGGGTCAGGAGTTGGGGAACATGTGGCATCTGGATCAGGATCGGGCTCAGATGTAGAATCGAGCAACGTGCTATCAAGTAACCCAACTGGCGCAGACAACGGGACTCGGATCGCCAGTTCCGATTCGCTTTGTCTCCCTGTGCCAGCCAATTTGAAACTGTGCTCCAGAAAACACCCTCAGTTGTTCACCTTGCCTAATCTGGTCAATCATACGTCTGTGGAGCAGGTGGAGGCAGCCGCGCAAAAGTGGGCACGGTTGACCCCGAAGGGTTGCCACCAACTAGCGGAGTTGTTCCTGTGCCTCCTACTGGTGCCCGAATGCCCCTCGCCCACCACCGCGCCCTTACGTCTGCCTTGCCGTAGCTTTTGCTACCAAGTGGTTAACAGCTGCTGGCTGTCATTGGACATTGCACAGAACCCGGTGAACTGTGGCCTCCTCCCCGTGGAGGCACAGGAGCTCGGACGCCCTACCTGTCAGTCTGTTACTTACTCAAGAGGTAACCTTGAAATGCATCCTGAGAGCTGCTCAATCACGTTCCTTGGGCATCAAAATCTTAAGCTTTTCTTTAGCGTGAAAAAATGTGCCTTTGCATGTTTTAAGCTGCAATAGCTGAACTACTTCACCCCTTGCTGGTGCCACAACTCACAAAGCCATTCCAGTTGCTTTTTTTCTGGTTATCGTGTCTTCTTTCATTGCTCAAAATTTTGATTTAGCTTCTAACTGCAGAGAATGAACCAAAGTATATGCATGACTCACCAAATGTTTGACTTTGGAGGAAATTTCAGGATGAACCTAAACTGCACTCATAACTCATTCATTGCCACGGCAAGCGTTTAGTATCACATTTTGAACTGGGATGGAAGGGCAGTTAGACATGACGGATTAATACCAGCTTTCGGAGTTGTAATGTATTTGATATCTATAAATCTCAAAGGAATTGAATCAGTTAAGGGCTACAAGCAACAAAATATTCCAAAGGTAAAACATACATTCCAAAAGAAATAGATTTTCACTACTATATAAAAATATTATGCTATTTTCCAAATGTCTTTTACCATGTTCTCGGGTTTTACCCCAGCTGATAAAGAGGCCATCTCAATCTAGTGTTCAAGAAGTGCAATATAGGTTGAATTTAAGCTTCATGTTCAAGTCATATCCAATTATAGTTTCATTATTTGCTCTACGCCAATAAAAACTGGCCAGTGGGCCGTAGTTTAGACACCCTTGTCTTAAAGGGATAGACAACAGCAGTTAGTAAAAGTATGGAAATGTTCCAAATACAAACTGAAATGATTATTTATAGTGCATATGAGGTTCATCCTGATCTCACTTTTTATTAGTAGCGCGTTTTTGCCTTGCAAGCTGGCTCATAACTGTCTTTGTGTTTGTTGCACACTAAGTCGTACATTCACACACTAATATCGGCACATTTCTGTGTTCCACCATTATGTGTGGATTTTTCTAGTGTGAAGCTTCAAAAAGAGAAACAATTGGACTATCTGTGAAAGAAAAATTTGTGGCGGATGGCATTTATGATGGTATTTGTGGGCGGGAAAATGTGTCTTCTGTGTGGGATGGAGAGTGACAGCGTCTTACGGGGTAACAAGGGATCTTTGTGATTAGAATGAGACGGGCCTCCTAAAAGGCCTGCTAAAGGTGCAAAGATCACGGCCAGTTGCCCATTCTGCCAAATCAGTAACTCATCGTAATTAAAGAAAAGAGAAGTCAAAGAAAGTTTTTCATGCTTTTGGGAAATCACCCTTTTGTGTGCCCATTCCAAAAATATGAAGTCAAATTTCCATTTGAGTCTTTATTTATAATTATCTGGCAAGAAAAGCCTAACTTTTCAGTTGATTGTATTGTATTTTCAGTATTGTAGACTGAGTTTTAAATGTCAGCTTGTCTTTGATAATTGCATTTTTGAGCTCATCTGTCAACTTTGACTAGCTTCAAGTTGTTCAGACATGGATTAACATCTGATGGGTGCCACAGCTGCTTCACTTTTCTACTTGGGTTGCTCCCCAGAGGTCCCATAATGTGGGTCGGCCTCTCTAACAAGACGTCAGATGTTTATCTTTACATGGTTCATCTGCCACTTCTCAATCTTTGAGACCAGTCTGAAAAGATAGTTTTGTCTGGGGGAGTGTTATAAAGTATTTCATGGAGATCATTTCCTTTGCCATTGCTGAAACAAATTAGTTCCACGGCCAGCCGTGTTGGCTTTCGTGCGCTTCAGGTCTTTTCCCGGCTCGTTTTCCCATGCACATCTGACAAGCATTTCCGTCCTCCTCCTCCATCTGCCCATCTATCCATCCATCTCTTCGTAGCATTGGCAGTTGTTCCACAGGCGCCAATTTGCTGAAACATGGTTCTCATGTAATCTGTGTGAACATGAGGTCACTTTGTTTCTTTAGAAACAAACAGTGGCCTTTTTTTCTAGGTGGGTGAGAGGCCAGGAGAGAATATCTGGGTACATGGTGCCAAGGTTTCCTATTTCTGCTTTTATTTGATAGTTTTTTGTACACATGTCAGAGGATTTACATCAAATATTTAGTAATTCACATCTTTGCCGTGGAATACGTCAATGGTATGGTTTCCTTAGGAGGGCCATTATGTCTACTTAGTATGGGTGACACGATTCATCAAATAAACATCAACTAATCAATAATAATTAATGGAAAGAAAAGGAGGAAAGCAGTAAATATTCTTTGGAAAAAAATTGTCTTTAAATTGATTACTTTTTCTTTTAGTTATAAGTAAAAACAAATAAACAGCGAAAATAGTAACTTCTTATTTTCAGGAAAAGGAACTGTATATGATCTATAATTTTCTATTAAAAAAAGAATATTAAGTTTACTTAAAATGAAAATAGGGGTGAGGAAAACATTGTAGTCCCCAAACTTGGATTTAGGGCTCCAGAATTTATATTTAAATCTCTCGGAGACAATGGACAACTATTCAAAACTTAACATTTAAGACCTTTAATCTTTCTAGGCCAAGTAATTAGTATTTTTGAACTAATTCGGTCGGTCCTCTCTGTGTGGAGTTTGCATGTTTTTCCCGGGGCTTGCATGGGTTTTCTCTGGGTATCCCTGTTTCCTCCTACATGCAGGGTAGACTCTCTAAATTGCCTTGAAGTATGAGTGCAAGCGTGATTGGTTGTTTGTCTCTGTGTGCCCTGCGATTGGCTGGCCACTGATTCAGGGTGTCATCCGACTGGTCCCCATAGTTAGCTGTGATAGATTCTAGCACCCCCGTAACCCTTGTGAGGATAAGTGTTTCAAAAAATGAATGTATCAATAATATTTTGTCATAAACATACACATTTATGAATGAATACACAATTATTTAAAGCTAAAAATGGCTAAAACAAATAAATACAAACTACTTAGCCCCAAGTAATACGGTAAGGTAGATTTTTATCATAGTATTTCACTCATTACATATCATTGACAGTTATGGATGCCCCAAATACTCTCATCTTCCAATGCCACTGACGACAATAGACGTCCAGTACATTTTGCAGAAAAGAACGTACATTCATTCGACCCTCCTAGTCAAAATGGATTGGACATCTTGCAGCCAATTAGATTATCAAGTGCTCTTTAAGGGTAAAACAACAACAAAAAACAAAAACAACTAATTTGTGCATGAAAGGGTGCAATTTCAGTGCCAGGAAAACATGAAGTCAATACACAATTTACTTTTGTGGACCGCGCAAAATGATTTTTAGGGCCCAATTAGGCCCCCGGGCCCTGAATTTAACACAGACGATCTAGGTGGGTACTCCACCATAGTTTTGGCAAAGCTCAGGTCAGCACCACTGTGATTGTAGCCGCAAGTGCCTGCTGTCTGTGATGAATTTTATCAGGCCTTCAAGTTTTTCACCGGTCATCTCATTTGCTGGGATTTCCCACCAGTAACACAAGTTGCTCTTTGTCTACAGAAAATTGACTGCAAAGCTAGACAATACTAAAAAAGAAAGATTTCTAATTGTTGTGAAGCACTTTTATTGGTCTTGTCTTGCACAAAGCATTTGTGCTTGTTTCTGTCCCTCATTGAACTATTTCTACATGTCCACGGACATTAAACTTTCAGGAACATCGAGTGTAATCCATTCAAGCACCATTCAAACATTCATCCATTTAGATCAGTTCAGACCGCAGCTGCGGGAGCCGTGGCGATCCACCGGGACCGAAAGCGGAAGAGCAGGTGCTGCCAATTGGGAGCCGACCACCCATATCCACTTGGACGAAATCCTGCGTGATCCCTATTCACCGAAATGTGATGAGTGTGTGAAAACATGTTCCAGGCGCAACACTTGTTTGACTTGATTTCGCCACGCAGCAGTTGGTACTCAATTTTGACTTCATCCCTCACAAATGGATATGTCATGTCCTTTTTGCGCCCACTTTGTTTTCTTTTATGAATGATGATTTTCCCCGTAGGACTTAGTATAATGTGCTCTTACATCATTTGGAAACAGCTGACCTCTCTGACCCCTTAATGTACAGAATTCAATTTTCTGCTGTTGTTTCTCATGAATCTGCCACGCAGGATATCCCTTCCATTCCCAATGGAAGCATTTGCCTAGCCAAAACCTTCCTCCCTTGTGATGCCGACTTGTGAGAAATTGACTTGTTGCTCTCCAGACGGCTTTGAGAACTTTATTATCAACGCTTTGAATTATTGAGACAGTAGATTTGAACCAGAGCTTGTTTTTGTAGTCAAGAATAGACGGAAAAAAGAAGTCAAGATGGAAGATGAAGGCAGAAAAAGCTTTAATAAAGTTCAGGTTTGTTGTAGGTAGCTGTTCAAAGTGCAGTTTACTTCTAGAGTGGAATTTCTGCCAACGAGCCAATGGAATTTCGTTATTATATTCACTTTCTTTTTGTCATTATTCTCAACTGGTGGGTCACCAGCTCATTTTGGGTGTGTTGCAAATAGCTAGTTACATAAAGTTCATATATATTTTCATGTACGGACCTCTTTTGATGCAGTAATCCAGGTGTATAGAGTGACAATAGTGGAGAACCTATGGTCTAGTCCAGTTATGCGCAAACCACGGCCCGCGGGCCACATCCGGCCCCCTAGGCCTTTTAATCCGGCCCGCTGACGCTGTCCAAATATATTTTTCCCCAAGACGCCGCCGTCACGCGGAAGCCAGTGTCAGTAGCTCTGTTCAGTCTTTTTCCTGTTTTACAGCCCCTCTATCTTTTTTAAATTACATTTGAATATTTCTTATTACATTCCTTTTTACTTTACTTTATACATTTTTTACTTTAATGACGAGTGATGAGTATGTTAATACTTTAGTCCTTTTTTTATGTTTATGTTTCATATTCTACTGTTAACGGATGCAGTTTTTTATATGTATCGTATCTTATGCTGACCCGGCCCATCTGTCAAATTTTTAAAGTCAATGTGGCCCCCGGGCCCAAAAGTTTGCCCACCCCTGGGATTGTGCATCCACCTCACATACTGGATCTGACCCAGGATCTGTTGTGTGCAATATTCATCTTGTCCCCATGAGTTTTCTCCTAAACCCAGATAAAAAGGATATCTAGTAAATTCTGAATCCGAGAGGTACTCATACACACTACAGTGTTTTATGCTGTGTTATTTTCTCTCCTGTGCATGGCTTTTTGCACAACACAATAACAAAGTGGCACAAGATTGCATGCAAAATAATATGTCCAGCGTTCTAACAATACTGTCTCCTCCTGCACTACAGAGCAAAGCACTTTGTCTCTGCTCCAGCTCATCGGAGATCCACCACCTGATGATATCGGTCGTGCCGTCGGGCCCGGCGACATCTCTACCTACGTGTTCACTTCGACGGCGGTTTCTGGTCAACCAGCCTTGGCCCACGTCCCCAACCCTTTCTACCCTCAATTCTCCCTCCTCTTCCACGTGAAGCCGACCACTTCTGCCGCCTCCGTCCTCTTCTCCATCATCGACGGGCCGCAGAAGCTTATGTACGTGGGAGTCAAGCTCAGCGCCGTGAAGGCGGGCCGTCAGAAGGTGCTGTTTTTCTACACCGAGCCCGATTCGGAGGAATCGTATGAGGCCGGCGACTTCGAAGTGCCGAGCCTCGTGGGCAAGTGGAATCGTTTCTCGCTGTCGCTCTATAAAGAAACGGTGGCCTTCTACCGGGATTGCGACTCGACGCCATGGAGGGTGGATTTCGAGCGCTCGCCGGATCCCATGGAGCTTGACTCGGGGGCCGGGATCTTTGTCGGTCAGGCCGGGGGGGCCGACCCGGACAAATTTCAGGTTAGCAGGCCATATTTAATGATCATGACGTCTGTAATGGTCTTACAAAAGTAGCATGGGTGTTTGGCCTTTTGGCTGGCTCGTACAATTTCTTTTAAACAAAATATTTTAAAAATGAAGAAAGAAAGAAAAATGTGCTTTAACCCAACAAAAATACTCTAAATTGGTGTAAAATATGATCCCGTTAAAAAAAAAGCATAATTAAAATTGTAATCTGTGAAATAATCCAAGTTTAGATAAATGAGTGAGTACAACACATGCAATTTTTAACCTGTAAACATCCAACTTTTTTACAGTCAGAATTCAATAGTATGTTCTATTTTGATTCTGAGACTGAAAAAAATTGTTTGAAGCGAAATACCATCTTTACTACTTGGACTACTAGGAATTTGCTTTTGGTCAAAGAGAACAGAACAGGTTTGAACTGGAAACCACAATTTTCATTTATGGTTATGTAAATAAAAAATAAAAAACTCATTAGTTACTATAAAACAATTTTCAGGGCGAATTGGCTTGCATATTTCATTCCCATCACTTGTGTGTCTCTAGGGTGAAATTGCTGAGCTGACGCTGGTGGGAAACGCTCAGGCTGCAGAGCGCTGGTGTGATGGCATTGACGACGATTCTGACGCTGTGAGTAATACTGCCTCCCCCCCCAGACCCCCCCCCCCCCCACACCCCCTTTGAGACTTAACGCCTGAACACTCACATTCCACCTCTCAGGCCTCAGGCGACTTTGGCAGCGGTGAAGGGAGCAGGGGGCAGATAGGAGACAAAGTGAAGGTAAGCAGTAATAATATGTTAATAAGCAAAATATGAACTGGTGTCAAACTCAGGGCCCACAGATCAGATGCAGATTCATTATTTGAACTGATGTGTCCATGTTCCATTAAAAAAAAAATCTAATTGTTGTCACTATTAGAAAAGATAAAATGTAGCCAGATTTTCTTGTTACTGATCTGCCTTTTAAAATAAATTGAATAGTAATTGAACCGCAACATTTCTCTGGCCTTGGATTAAAAGAACATAACTAATCAAACAACTCATGTCAGGGTGACCAGAAATTTTTGTATAATTTGTATTATTTTGAAAATCATTTATTATTCTCTTATATTCATAGTATAATAATTTTTGTTGTTGTTATTGTAAGTTGTGCTTGCTCCAAACTTTAACCCAGTTGTTGGATATAATGCACAAATGAGATGATACAGTATTTATTGTATTTCTCAGTGAAATTGTCAAAATTTAATGTGAATATTTACATAAATGGTGTACTTGTCACCCTAACATTTCAGGTAAGGTGACAAAGTTTAAAAAAAAGTCTGGAGCCCTGGATATCATTCAATGAGTTGTGTTTAAGTAGAATAATAAGGCCATCTTATATTTACTATAGTAGACGAAGGACATAATGAAGCTTTGACAAAACTAAGTAGGATATGGCCCTTGATAAAGATGAGTTTGTCACCCCTGTTCTAAAGAAACCATTAGTTATTGTCATATTTTTCCCCCAAGACAACACCGCCATCGCTTAGGCCTGTGCCAGAACCTCCTCTTATGAGCTCAAAAGGAAGCATACTGAAAGAAACAGGTAAAGTGAGCTTGCTTTCTTTAATTTCACAAGATGAACGGTAAAATGGCTCTCTCTAGTGGAATTGTTGCACTGCCATTTTATTTTATGAGTGGGTTTATGGCTGATATTTGGTAAGAGTACAGTAATTAGCTATCGTGAGAGACTGGTTACAATTAATGCTTTATGACTCTTTATATTGCGCTTATACATACATACGTATGTATGTATGTATGTATGTATGTATGTATGTATGTATGTATGTATGTATATATATATATATATATATATATATATATATATATATATATATATATATATATATATATATATATATATATATATATATATATATATATATATATATATACACATATATATATATATATATATATATATATATATATATATATATATATATATATATATATATATATATATATATATATATATATATATATATATATATATATATATATATATATATATATATATATATATATATATATATATATATATATATATATATATATATATATATATATATATATATATATATATATATATATATATATATATATATATATATATATATATATATATATATATATATATATATATATATATATATATATATATATATATACACATATAGTTAGATACAGACGTGCAATATACAATATTAAAATATCCTTTTATAAGCCAGACTGGTATGCCAAATTACATTAATCTTTTGAGATGTGTGACCCAAAATGTGACAGGTTTTTTAGAGATTATTTTTATGATTATTATTTAATTACCATAAATAGTCACTTTTCTTTAAAAGGGTTCAAATAGACTATACGAGAATTTTTCTGCAAATTGTACCTGTTTTTTTGATATATTTTTTTATTTTATATTATTTTTTCTTTTTAATTAGGGTTAAGTGTCGCTAAAGGAGAGAAAGGAGACAGAGGAGAGAAAGGCACCCGAGGCGACAGAGGCCAAATGGGGACAAAAGGAGACGCCGGTACTGGCTCCTTCTCACAAGCTGGAGGTGGAGGACAAAAGGTGAAATGCTATAGAAAATATACTTGTTATATTGTCTTACATGGAAACCACTATTACCACTATTAAAACTGCATCAAACAATGTGTCTTTTTAGGGAGAGAAAGGAGAGAAGGTCTGTAAACTTTTGATAGTTTGTTTACATAGTTTTTTTGTTTGTTTTAATCCCACAAGAGGGAGGAAAAGTGACAATCTGCCGTGTATGTTTCACCACTAGGGAAGTACAACCTTTGGAAGTAAGGGAGAACGTGGTCTCCCGGGTCCACCTGGGCCATCTGGGGCTGGGGCTGAGGTGGTCCAAATCGGGGATGGTTCAGTGACGCAGCAGGTGGCCGGACCTCCGGGCAGGGATGGAATTCCTGGTCTACCAGGAGCTGATGGAAAACCTGTGAGACAATTTGAGCATCTGATTGTTTTTTGCATTCATTTTGTAATAACTCTTGCTAATTGACTGTGGCTAAATTGACTGTGAATACTGTTTCAGGGGAACCCAGGAGGGGATGGCAAAGTTGTAAGTTTATTTAATATATAGTATTTTAATAAATGTACACTCAAATTCACAGTTGAAATTGTGCTTATGGTGCTTTTTCTTAGGGTCCTCCAGGGTTTCCTGGAACTCCTGGCGATCCTGGTGCTCGAGGCCAAAAGGTTTAATCATAGTTGAAATACAATGATACAAATAGTGTTGAAATACAATGAGCTTTTACTTAATCACATAATTCTAACCTCTTATCCACAGGGTGAGCGAGGAGAAGGATCACCTGGACCCAGAGGTATTCCGGGACCCCCTGGACCTCCTGGACCAGGAACTGGAAATCGTCCGGTATGTCAACTTCTTATTGACACCATGTCAATGTTTTTAAATGTATTTATTTTTTTCTTATTGTGTTATATCACAGACTTTTGTTGACATGGAGGGCTCAGGAAACTCAGAATGGGAGAAGATCCAGGTATGCAAGAGCTTTGGAAACCTCAGAGTATACACAAGCTAACAATTGTATGCTTTTAGAGCTAAAAACTAGGTTTTTGGACTATTGTGTACTCATTGGTAATGCAGAGGTGTGCAAATTTTTATTCCCGTTAGTCAGGAGTAAAGACACTGAAATGTCAGCAAAACTAAGCAAAATAGAATCAATATGTGGGTGCATCAAAATTTGCAGGGTCTAAAAGGGTTTTGAAAAATATTCATCTTGTCATTTATATTTCAGGGTCCTCCAGGTCTCCCAGGCCCTCCAGGTCCCCCCGGTATCCCTGGTACATCAGTTTCACTCAGAGATGATGGCCCAATTGTCTTTGGGCCTCCTGGACCACCTGGAAGGCACGGGGTCCCGGGTTTACCGGTATGTATATACCTTGGTTTGAAAACTACTTCAGAATCACTTTTGATTAACCTGCTATGGTAATGTGGTTTAGCTCCAGCTGTTTGATTCCATCTGGTTTTTTTTTGTAGGGTCCTCCTGGGGCTCCTGGTCTACCAGGCCAACCTGGACTCAGAGGAGAGAAGGTTGGGTTAAAATAGCAAGAATGTGGTGGTAACATGTATTGTAAAATGCCAAGTTTTCTTTACAGGGGGACCTTGGTGTGCTCAACTCACAGGGAGGAACTGCAGAAAAGGTGTGTTACAAGAAAGATACATGAAATGTGTAGGTAGTGATTGACACTTCGCAGGGTTCTCGTGGTGAACCTGGACTACCTGGGAGTCCAGGACAGACTGGCCTAGCCGGCCTTCCAGGCCCCATGGGCCCAGCTGGACCTCCAGGGCGACCAGGCCCACCTGGGCCTCAGTACCCCTTTGGCTTTGTGAGTACACACTCAACGTTTCTTTTTTTTAAATGCTGCCCAAGAATCTGATTTATCTCAAAAATGTAATGCACTACTTCTAAGGGGCACTTTCACGTATTGACTAATACTAAATATACAGATGAGCACTTAAAAAGGTCATTGATCCTCATACAGGCAGACCGGGGTGGTTTGGAGACAAATAGTGGCCTGGCGGGACCTCAGGTATGTTACATCCTGTAGTTTTAAGTTGCCTTTCTAACAAAAGATCATGTATAAAATTGTGTCTTGTTTTTTAGGGTCCTGCAGGTATTCCAGGTCTGCCGGTAAGTCCTTTTGTTATGTCTCATTGATCTCAATCCAGATTTAAAATTGTTTCATGATTTTTATTAATGATTTTTACAATTCCAACTCCGATCATCTGCTGGATATCTAGGGCAAACCAGGTTTCCCTGGAACCCCTGGCGACAAAGGAGCAGAGGGCCCAAGAGGCCCACCTGGACTTCAAGGTCTGGATGGATTTCCTGGAATTGCTGTACGTTGGCTGACAAATTGATTCATTTATTTTTGGTTTTGCTTCTTTAATTTACTAGCTTTAAAATTTTCACATAATTGCGGTTTTCTTTGTTTCAAATCAGGGACAGAAAGGAGATAGAGGAGAAAGGGGTGAACATGTAAGTCATCAAAAGAAAATGTTTCAAAACCACACAGAGATAAAATGTGCTGTATGTTGATTCACATTACAGGGTCTACCAGGACGTGACGGTGGGCAGCCCGGACCCCCAGGACCTCCTGGACCTCCAGGGCGGATCATTTATCCGAATGGTGATGTGAGTCCATAGTCCAAATGTAAAATTTGTGTTATTAACTCAATCCATGATCGACGTCATTAACAATCACTAAATTAACACTCAAAAACCAACTATCCCCCCAATACTAATCACCACACCTTTGGCGTCTCATTATAAAGTGTCTCACTTTCACACTCACTAACCCAGCTATGTCTTGCTATAGTATGACAGCCATTATTGGACTGAAGGGCTGCAGGTGAGTCAATACATTCGTTGTTTGAGAAACAACGGCGCCCACAACATGCATTTACACTTTTGTCTTTCCTTCTCTCTGCCAGACGGGAGGTGGAATTCCAAGGCAAGACGGTTTTCCGGTAAGACAACCTGAAACTCTATAGAATTTTCCGATTTAAGGTGAGAGATAAATGTGTTATCACATGTTGTGTTGTCTTCTAGGGTCCCATGGGACCAAAAGGGGATAAAGGTGAAACAGGTCTCCCTGGATTTGCCCCTAAAGTAAGAAAAATCTCTATTAAATAAAAAGTTAATGGTATTTGGGTTTGTGGTTCAATTTAAGGGTGCATTAATCTAAAGTGAATTGGATTTTTTTCTAAACTCTCAAGATATTATTATTTGAATTATTGTTTTATTTTTTTCACAAGTTGCTATTCTTTAACAAAGACTTTCTGATAACATTCTTTCTTCGTCTCATAATGTCAAAATGTGAACAGCATGATGAAGAGAACCGTTTGAAAACCATTCAAAATTGAATCAGGAAACAGATTACTCCATTCTAGACCAAATAGCTATCGGTAATGATTAAGTTTACCTCCTTGTTGGACAATCAAGTTGTGTAAAAAATAAACTTCATTTCCGGGCATGTGCATTCAAATTTAGAGAGAGTCAAATGTGGGTCACGTCTCATGAATTTAATGCATTTTGGTTCATCCTGTAATGTCACTTAAAAGGCCCAATATTCACAGTTGTTTATACAAAAATGATCTATTCAGGGTCAAAAAGGAGAGCCTGGTGTCATTATGGGACCAGATGGGCGACCGCAGTACCTGGGGGGCCTGTCAGGAAGACCGGTTAGTATAAATTCATGTTATTTAAATTTCACTCAGCCATATTCACAGAGGGTGGCATGGTGTAAATGTCACTGTGTGTTTGTTCATAGGGAGATATAGGACCTCCGGGCCCAGTTGGACCTCCAGTATGTCAAGATAGATTTATTTACTTACTAAGTCAACACATTGCCACCTAATGGCTTTGCATTCTTCTGTTGTCTTTGAGTTATATAAGCCATTCTAATCCATTTTCTTCCAACAGGGCTTGTATGGCGCTCCAGGTCAAAAGGGAGAAATTGGATTTCCAGGTAGACCAGTGAGTAGCATTTCAACTATTTTTAGTACTTTTAAAATCATCCAAAAACATATTTTATTATGTTAAAAAATTGGTGACTGCTATAGTTTAAATTGTAGTAGAATATTCTAGTTGGCATTAATGTGACCCATGGGCCAAATTGAGTTTGACACTGTTCTCTCGGAATAATAGTAACACAAATCAAAACACAAAATAATGTCTAAAGTACTGGCAACAAAAAGAAGTATAGCCCTGAGTGTAAATGCTGGTCAAAATGATGAAATTTGGAGGTGCTGACATAATGCCATTTTAAAAAAGAAACAACATGTGTTTTCATTAATTATATTTTTCATTGATGCACAAGAAAGTCACTTCACTCATTTTAATACTTCACTTCATAAACACATTGCATGCACATATGTCAGCCTCTCCCAAGAAGGGATGTCTAACAATGGGTGCCAATGAGTTTGAAAAAGTGGCCAATAAAGGGTTAAAATTGAATATAATTCCCATGAAATGATACAAAATAAGAATAATGGACAAGAATCTCAAATATGGTCTGTCTGAGTGGAATGCATTTTAATTTGTAGGGTCGACCAGGACTGAATGGTGTTCCGGGACAAAAAGGAGAGTCAGGTGGCGGCTCTGGATCGACATACTATGTGAGTATACATTCACCAGGTGATCCAGCAGAAGTAAATCTTTATTAACTTCAGTTACTATACCAATCACATTCCGATACAGGGCCCCCCAGGTCCGCCAGGCCCACCTGGACCTCCTGGACCAACATTTAGCGTGAGTCCAGATCTAATACTTTGTTGAAAATGAAGTCAAGACTACGAATTTGTTGCAAGGCAGTACATTGGAAAAGACAAAAACCATATTTTTTGATTCTAAATGCTGTCCTTCTATCTTTTTATAGGGATATGATGCCTATTCCAGGTATCAAGGTGAGCACAGAATATCATAAGTTATTCCCTGTATCAATCATTTTTCTCAATATGTAGTTTTCAATCTCTCGTAGCATCTAAAGGAGAGAAAGGTGACCCTGGAACACCGGGCCTACCTGGCCTACCAGGTATTGCAGCTCCCACTAGACGTGCATGTTTTTATTACTTAGGACCAAAGATAAGATGATTTTTTTATTATGATTCAGGTACCGGGTCAAACTTTGACATATATGCCTTCAAGGTAAACAAGACTCGTCTGCTTGACTGCATAGTCTGATTGTGCACTATAATACTGGAAATTTCACTCTCATTATATCTCCAGAATGAGTTGAGAGGTGAAACGGGCTTGAAAGGAGAGAAAGGAGAACCAGCTGGGGGATATTATGACTCTCGCAACGGAGGAAGTGGAATTGGAGCTCCGGGAGTCCCTGGCCCTCCTGTGAGATCCTATTCATATGGTTTGAATGATGTTGTGTAGATTAAGAACAAAGCTGTTAATAAATAGCATGACACATTTTAGGTTGCTAAGACAGGAAATAGGAAGACAGCTTCCTACTAACCCCTTCTGGTTATTGCTATGGCAGCAAATCTGTAACTTTACAAGCATTTGTACTGTACACATTTATTTTAGCATCATACTTCTTTTCTGATTAGGGCCCCAGAGGGGACTCCATCACTGGCCCACCAGGTCCACAAGGCCCAGCTGGTCCACCAGGAAGAGGCTATGATGGCCCACCTGGACCACCAGGGCCACCTGGGTCCCCTGGTACCACCTCCTTCTCAGGGCCTCATGGGGGCACACATAGTAAGTTGGGTGAATATTTGTTCATTTCCTTGGATCAGCATAGACATAATTTGACTTTGTGTTTCTTGAAAATAGCTATCAGTATTCCTGGACCACCAGGGCCACCTGGAACACCTGGATTTCCAGGACACTCTTCTCAGGTACAACAATAAGAAAATTGAATGCAACAAAACAAAGTTTCTTGTTGCAATTATACTTTCTGCAGAAATGGTCTTGGTTTGATAGAAACTGAGAAATCTATAAAAATCTGTTTAATCACGACTTCTCACAACTCCAAACCTCCATGTAGGTGACCGTGTTTCCGTCCTATGACATCATGACTGCCACTGCTAGAAGACAACCTGAGGGCTCGCTAGTCTACATCATTGACCGGACAGATCTTTACCTACGAGTTAGAGATGGAGTTCGACAAGTGCAGGTAAATAGTTTTTCTTTTTCAGAAAAAAAAAATCTGAGCTGCAGCTCCTTCATGAACTTTGTATCCATTTTGTTTTTCAGCTTGGGGGCTATATCCCATTGCCAAGAGAAAACGTAAGTGTTTTTCATGCAGTTTTTATCCTTCAAATACATTTTCACTTGAATATACGAAAGCCATTATCTACAGGCTAATGAAGTTGCAGCCGTGGAGCCTCCACCGGTGGTCCCATACCCACCACACCACAACAATCACTCTGACGCCCAAGCGGAGAGGCCAGACCAAGTTCATCAGGACCGTTACGCCCAACCTGACCGACATCACACAGGCCAACCATACCCTCCATACCAAACAAACACTGACGACAGAAACCGAAGCCCCCCTGATACCAGATACCACTCTGACAATCGACATACAGCTCAGCCAGATCCACGATACCCATCCCCAACAGACCCCAGATACCCCAGTTATACAGACCGGGTGAATTACCCAGACGGTCGTTATCCAGTCTACCCAGCACACGAAAACCCACCTTACTATGGTGTAACCCCTCAGCGAAGGCCCTCTCGACCTGTGGCCCAAACGCCAATCCACAATCACAGTTCTGGTCCTGGGGTGAGAGAATCTGTTGATTATTATATCTGCAATTGACCAGTTGCATCATACAAGGAGTAACACTGCGTTTTTGGGCATTCTCCAGCTCCACATTATCGCCTTAAACCAGCCGCAGACAGGATCCATGCGAGGCATTCGGGGTGCCGATTTCCTGTGTTTCATGCAGGCCCAAAGCATCGGAATGAAGGGAACATTCCGTGCTTTCTTGTCCTCAAAACTTCAAGATCTCCACAGCATTGTGCGCAAATCAGATAGAGATCATATGCCAATCGTAAACTTGAAGGTACAGGAGATCTAGCACACAAAATGTTGCCATATTCTTGTTATATTAATTATCTTGTTTTGTCTTTACAGGATGAGGTTTTGTTTGACAACTGGGATTCCATTTTTAATGGTGGCATAATCAAGGAGAATGTCCCGATATACTCCTTTGATGGGAAAGATGTCCTACATGATAGCACATGGTATGTCCAGCCATCGTACACTTTAGTAGTTGGATAATGTTTTTTTTTGTTTTTTTAACGATGATTAGGGTATACTTGCAAACATTTAATTGTCCTGTTCAGGATCGTAGGGTAGCTAAAGCCTCTTCCAAATACCCTCGGAGGAGAAGTCAGTTACCTCCTGGAATTAATCACTGATAAACTGTGGTTGGCAGACTTTTGGGCTTTCACACATACCGCAGAATTCCAATTTCTTTGCTCTTAACAGACATGCATCAGATTTTTTTTCATATATGTTGAACAGTCTGATTCTGTGAAGGAATACTTATTTTTGCCATCAAGCAAATGAGTTGTTTAACTGCACTTACTGGGTTTACCAAATTTCACAACAATTGGCAAGGTGATAGAATTCTGTCATGACCTTAAAGAGAAGAGTTTATTAACATTAATTGAGAACAGATTTTGGAAATGTTTATCAACAACTGCTGAAACCAATGTCATCCGTTTCAACCATCAAATCAGTAAGTTTATAGGATGGCCAGAAGGAAGAACCAAAAAAAAAGGCAATTTAAAGGTTCAGGAACAACCATTTTACATGTTTATTATCAAAGTAGAAATTTCCAGAACAGCAATGGTGCTGTCCGTAGTGAACCATGTTTTACGTTGCCATGGAATGTAAGAAGAGGGCAACAAAGGAATAATACTATTGTCCGAGAAATTGACACCTTCATGGCTCAATTGGTTTTGCAGCTGTCCATGCGAGCACGCCAAATGTCATGTGGAGAAAAACATTTTACAGTTAGTCAGGACAAAGATGAAGCTGTTCAGCAACAAAGAAGACATTCAGTATGTTCAGAAGCAACAACGCAGCAGGAACTTCAAAACAAAGAACAGTAGCAACTATCCAGTATGGGTGGGATAACATTACTGTCTAGTGCTAGTCCACAGCAAAAAGTCATTTCAAATCATGCTGGCACGTAGACACAACTAGATGTTCTAATGATAAACACATTCACATGATTTTCTTTGAATACATAAATCAGATAATAGCATTCTGATATGGCTGAATAAAACCAACTAAGAATAACGTGTTTTTGGTAGGCCCGAGAAGATGTTGTGGCATGGTTCCGCATCCAACGGTGAGCGTCAGGTTGACGATTTCTGTGAGTCGTGGCGAATGAGCAGCCACGTCCTCTCTGGAAAGGCGTCCCCGTTGCAGAGTGGCAGTCTACTCCAGCAGACTACCAGCAGCTGCTCCAGTTCATACGTTGTGCTGTGTGTGGAGAACAGCTACATTGGCCATAGCAGGAGATAAACCCTCATGTGCCATGGAGAGAATATCAGAGTGCTTTAAACACCATGTGCTACACAAGCCCACCATCAAAAACCTGCTTGTGACTTTTTTGTTTGTTTGTTTTACATTGTAAGTCATTTAGACGGTGCTACACGAAATAATCGTAAATGTGAAACAATAGTTTCATGCGGTTCTAGTGAAGATTTAAAAGTACTGTTCTTGAAAGAATTGAGGCCACGGCAGAATAATCCGTTCTGCTATAGGTATACATTTTGGTTAAATGTATGTTTTATTGACTGACTACTAACAACAAAACTTAGAAATCAGATCATTTTTGTACAGAAGATAAACTATCAAAGTATACTCACCCAAAAGTCCATTGAATTTCTGGTCTCTTAGTTTTTCCTGAGCTGTACAAGAAAATAATTGGATGGAAAAACAATACAATCTGTATGAATTGGCCGTTAAGAAATTGCACATTAACATAGCCTTTTTGGGCCTTTTTATTATTATTTTTATAACCATTTCTTTCCTTGTCTTTGTCTTTTTACCAAAGAATTCCAAATTCTATCTTGAGACATTAGCCAAATTGACTTGATCCAAGTTTGTGCATGTAACAAAATGAAATCTAACTATGTGAAGATGCCAAAAGCATATTTCTGTGAAACGGGAGCAGTCTATGCACGGCATTTAGCCACATATTGTAGCCTTTGTTGCATACCCTTGTGACAACCGCCCACTTGCACATGGAGAAACACCAAAGTTTTATTATATTTTGTAAACATCTCTTGTCTAGATTTTAAAATTGAGTTAAGCAGGGTGGTCCCATAACAGTGTTTGGCAGGGGAACTAACTCCTCATGACAAATATTCTTTAATATGCCATCAAACAACATTCTTGATACTATTACTTCATTGGAAACCAATTACAAGGGAAATAAGATTTTGGAAAAAATCGGAATAATTTCCCAAGCTCTTGTGCTTTTTAATGAAAAAACAGTTGACTTCAATTAAAATATTTTTGTCAACCACTGGCCTGGCCCCTTGACTCTCCCAGAGTAGAATCAGTCTGCTCCCAAGTCTTTCAGACGCCTCCACTTCAGCTGCCAACAGGTATGAACTCCTTTAGATTTTAACTAGCTTTGCTCTACAATAGAGGAAGGGATATGATTAGGCGCTATATAATTAGTTCTGTATGCTGCATAAGTTAAAATAACCAGGAGAACTGGACCATATTTGAATGCCTTTTGACTTTTTTCTGACTCACAATTCTCATTGCTAAGTATGGACTGTGCTTTTCTAAGGACCTATTGTTTGTACATATCCCAGGTTGATGTTCCCAATTCCATTTTGTTTCTCTCTGATTTGATTAGTATGCGATAATAAGCGCATTCAGTCAGTTTGAAGCGAGTTAGTCAGTGTACAATGTCACTTGTGTAAAAACTAAAATTCTCAGAAGTGAAGGCCTGCAAATTTTAAATAAGAATAGTTTTGTGTGTGACATTTCTTTTTGAGCAAAGCCTAATCGTATCATTAATGACAAATTTTGCCTGAATTTTAGCCAACATTTCATCTCAGATGGCGGAACCGTGCGCCTGTAATGAGTGTAACGACTCCCTTTACGGGCATAAATTCATCCTGAAGGACAAACTTCCACACTGCATTAAATGCTATGAGATGCTGTACTGCAATGAGTGCGTGGCCTGCGCGCAGCTCATTGGCTGCAAAAGCAAGGTACAATTCTTACAATGCAGCTTCAAAGTCGGCCAATGTATTCAACACCGTCTTCTATCCGTCCACGCTTCTGTCAGGACGTGTCGTTCAAAAACCAGCACTGGCACGGCGAATGCTTTGTCTGCACCCGATGCAATCGATCTCTGGTGGATGAGCCTTTTGCCCCTCGGGATGACTTGTTGTTGTGCTCAGCCTGCTACTCTGATGAGTTCTCAGCCAAGTGCCATGCATGTCTCAGGGTTATTGCTCCAGGTGAGTGAGAACTCTTTACTGTTTTTTTTTTAACCTTGAGCAAAAGGTTTGCATTTAAAACGGTGAGACAAAAAGAGGACCTTTTTAACAATCCAATTAAAGAGTAATGGATGAAACCTTTTGTTCATAGTAAACCTCAAAAACTTGCCATTCAAGAAACTCTGATGGAACTTGCATTTGTTTAAAATGGGGTCTTTTAGACCGTTGACTCCTCCAGCATCTCAACTGGGATATTGTTAAATCTCATCCTGAATTTATGATGGTTAACTTCTCAAGTTCACTGTCTCAGATTCTTTGCTTAATTTACTCCATTCCAAGGTTCTAAGAAGATGGAGCATAAGGGCAGCAGTTGGCATGAGAATTGCTTTATTTGCAAACTTTGCCAAGAGCCCATTGGGACAAGGAACTTTGTCCAGAAGGATGCCAACAACTACTGTCTGAGCTGCTATGAGATTAACTTTGCTCTGCAGTGCATTCATTGTATGAAGGTACAACTTGTCGTTGTTTACTGCAATATAGCACTATAATATCTGTATGAAAAAAAGAAGACATGTTCACTGTGTGCTGTGGTTATACTACATACAGCCCATCACCACCGGAGGGATCAATTACCATGACCAGCCCTGGCACAAAGAATGCTTTGTTTGCAGCGGATGCAAGCAGCAACTAGCTGGCCGCCGTTTCACTTCGCGAGATGATCTTGCCTACTGCTTCGATTGTTTCTGCAACTTGTTTTCCAAAAAGTGTACCTACTGCACCACCCCTATCAATGGTAAAGGAGTTCTTTTTTTATTTTAATGTATAATAACTACAGATGTCCAGATTACGCACACAATTTTTGCATGTGAGTCCCAGTCATCTGATTTTCAGAATCTGCCAAAACCGAGAAAATGTATTAAGGATGTAGATATAGTATATATACGTATCCAACTATAACCCCCTAGGTTAGATTCTCTTTGTGCCCTGCAATTGGCTGGCTACCTAGTCCCACACCTGGTGCCTATAGTTAGCTGGGATAGGCTCCAGCACCACCTGTGACTCTTATGAGGATAAGTGGTTCGAAAAATAAATAATGGATGATATTTGGGTTGCTGCCACCCTCCCCTCCCAGTCAAAATTTATTGGGTGTCTCTCCGCGTCAATGTAAGTTAATGAGTTACTACTTAAAAATGTCAATGTAAACATTTGGCAAACCCAATATTTGTTTTACCCAATTCCAATCCTCTGATAATGAGTTGATTGGGCCCGATTTCCTATTGGTGACTTCCCTAATCATAACAACAAATACTAATAACAATACTTTTTAAGAAATACATATACTGACACTGTTTCCATCAGCTGATTGTTGCATTGTTGAATAGTCTTGTGACATCAGTGCGCATGCTTTTCTTTAACAATATTGGATTACAACATTATTGCATTATTTGGATCAGGCGTTGTTGCCATGCTCATACATCTGACAAATTTAATTTTGTCATAGGTCTCGGAGGCAGCAAGTACATCTCGTTCAATGAGCGCCAATGGCATAATGACTGCTTCAACTGCAGAAAATGCTGCGTGTCACTGGTGGGCCGAGGGTTCCTGACATGCAACAATGACATCTTCTGCCCAGACTGCACCAAAGACATCTGACGGAGGGCCTGTGAAAGATACACTGAGTCCAATTATACACCATTGCTTTATTTAACCTATTCTGCATGGCACAACATACACATTGTGACTGCTAATATTTTACATCATCATCAAGATGTTTTAAATATAGGCTTTGAATTTGAAAAGTATCTTAATAATACAGGGTTCAAAGTCATTCTTGCAACTTCATGACTCCTTAAATAAATGCAAGCGCAACTATAGAATTATGTATCGTTATTAAAGAACACAGTATTTCCAATATTAAAAAACTTAAGAAAAGAAAGTCAATTAAAAAGAGTGGTCATTATAATGCATATATATATATATATATATATATATATATATATATATATATATATATATATATATATATATATATATATATATATATATATATATATATATATATATATATATATATATATATATATATATATATATATATATATATATATATATATATATATATATATATATATATATATATATATATATATATATATATATATATATATATATATATATATATATATATATATATATATATATATATATATATATATATATATATATATATATATATATATATATATATATATATATATATATATATATATATATATATATATATATATATATATATATATATATATATATATATATATATATATATATATATATATATATATATATATATATATATATATATACATACACAATATAATGACCACTATTTTTAATTGACTGTGATAAGTGATATATCACTTATATTTTATATTCTATATAAAAACATATAGAAATATGAACACACTACCATGGACAGCGACAGACGTTCGAAGTGACCCGGTAGAAAATAAAACCATACATGATTTTTGAATCGTGGGATTTTATTTTGAAACGGAAGCGGGCTGCCGAAAGACAAGAAGTAGCTTCTTCTTCTACGCTCTTCCCTTTACACAATTTGCAGAATAAGAAGGCACAGACGGTAAATTTCTCCAAGCATCGCAATTTTATTCCAGTAAATTGTAACAATTTGAAATATGCAAAACCGCGCAACCAGTAGTAAAATGATTGACTGTTCGCGTGTTTAGTTTTTTGTTTGTTTTTTTGCGATGTCGGGCGAGCTGCTCTGCTAGGCTGCTGAACGTGTTAGCAACGTATTGTTACACATTCAAATGTATTACAGAAAATTAAACTAACATGTTGTAGTTACTGTTACTAATAATGTGATCTGTCGTCTTGGTCTTTGACTGTTGTTGTTCGAT
This sequence comes from Stigmatopora nigra, assembly GCF_051989575.1. NCBI lineage: Eukaryota > Metazoa > Chordata > Actinopteri > Syngnathiformes > Syngnathidae > Stigmatopora > Stigmatopora nigra. The sequence goes on from NC_135508.1 coordinate 17,509,530, forward strand.
TGCATTTCTTCGGATCGTTTCTTTCCTTCATTTCGATCCGGTGGAATTTGAAAGAGCAGACATTTAGCTCACCGGCATGATGTCATGTAATGTTAATACACTTTAGCTGCTTTTAATATGATTGTAAACATAGATTACGTTCTATGTGTTCGTCTTGCTTTCTTGTATCATTCAAAGGTTTTGCTAGCTCCTTTAATACAGTCGTGTTAGTACGTACAGTTGTATTAAGGATGAACGCCCTCTTGTCTCAGTTTGCGCCATCGCCGACAGAGGGTGCGTGTTAGCCTCTGTTGCATAATCCTTAAAAAATATAAACGTTTTACGTGTTTGTTTTTTGTAAACCAAAAATATTTAACTCTGAAAATCTCATTTGTACGTAGATTTATTTCATGATGAGTGCTGTTGTGCCCAATCATCGGAGAACCAAGCCCGGAGGTAACAATGCAAATTAATACAAGCATAAGCATTAACCTTTTCATGCATGAATTATGATTTTTTTTTAGAATAACAATGTTTTATTACATGCCTATAGATCAAGGGTGTCAACCCACGAGTTAATATTTTTCGGCCTCTGTTTGATATCCAATTATAGTATTACAGTAACTTGCATGTACAATAAAAAAATTGGAATAATTTGAAACATTTATTAATTAAATGAAAGATCCTTTATTTTAGAATTTTAAAAGTGCAATCATAAAATTGAGGAAAAAACTCAATAATTTGAAAGAAAGTAAATAAGATGAGCATTAATAATGATATAATAATAATTATACAAAACTTAACTGCCATTGATGGGAAAATATGTTCCTTCCTTTTCAGCAGTTGAAATAGATTAGATGTCTATTGCAGTCAATAGTGTTTTCAATATAAATATCCATCTTTTACAAACTACCACAACAATTTGTGACTCGAGTAGTAGTGACTGAGGTCAGCTAATGACAACTTCAAAATAAATGTTCACTGTAGTGACCATTGTCCATTGAAAAGGTTCATATTGGTTCATCACATATCATCAATTGATTTCAGGCATAAAGCCAGGAGCGGCAGCCACTGGGGTGACTGGACCAGCATCTCAAATCCCCGGTCTGTCCCAAGTTGCTGGCGAAAACACACCAGCAGAGAGGGTCACCGGACGAAGGGTCGGCATCTTCGAGTCTGACTCGGACTACGTCAAGCTCGCGAAGCAAGGGGGTCATAAAGGTAGTCCTTATTCCGTGACTATGCTCTCCCACTTAACAATATATTTAATTTTTAAAGAGAATCCTTTCTATGCCACAGGGCTGTTGAGCCACGAAGATGACGTGGATCACAGTCCCAAGACGGACCACAGCCCGAATAACTGGCTCGGAGGTGACGACTCAAACGGGTAAATAAACATTTTGTCTTCCTGCGATGAATATAAATAGGTTGGATTTATGTGAGTTTTTATTGTTGGTTATTAAGATATACGTGTCTTCAAGTGTTATGGGGCATTCTCAAATGGCAGTCCGGCGCGTCAGTTTGCCCGAAATGATCGTAAAACCCTGGGAACGTATTGCCGCTAGGCTCATTGCTGACATTTCCGAGCCGTGGAATGCGATGAGCGGCTCACGGTTTGTCACGGTGGTTTTGTACTTACAGCAGCAGCAAAGCAACATCTCCCAACAGCCAGGGGAAGGCCGGCGGCAGGCAACCTTTGCTTGCACCGTTTGGCACTGATAACAGTTCGTCCTGGGAAAGAGAGACTGATAGATATACTCATGATAACGATAAGGTGAAGATGTCAAGAGTTCCCGTGGTTGTTTTTTTTTTTTCCCCAAGTTACCTCTTTTCACCCCATTGCCTTCCGTTTTATTACCTTGTGTTTTTCTTTTTACATATATATATCATTTCATTTTTTTCAGTTTGCTGCATGACAAATGACGTGTCCCATTCATATCCATTTGCAGTCTGTCACTTTCTCATTCGCGGTCCACTTGACAAATGTTTTTCCCATCATCGCCATCAGTGAAATAGTCGCTCAATAACCTGGCTCATGTTTCCCTCCTGCAGATGTCCCCCGATGGTGCGGCTGTTCAGTTGGAGGGGCTTTCTGTGAGCAAGTATAAGAGAATGTGAGATCATCTTTTTGCTTGTCTATTTTTTTGTGTGCATGGGGTAGGCTCTAGCACCCCTTTTGACCTTTAAGGATAAATGCAACAGAAAATGAATGAGTAAAATTTAAAAAAAAATAGGAAAATGGAGTAAATATGCTCTATTTTTTTAATTTAAAAAGGCTCTAAATGTTCCCCTTTTTTATTAAAAAAAATCCATTTTTGCAAAAGAACAAAAAAAAACAGTAAACAATCTCAATCTATGATTCTGTACATTTTTACATTTTATTTTAGTGAGGTACATGTAGTAGAATGTAAAAAGAATGTGAAATGACTTTCACACTAAATGATATGGCGGGCTCCCGAGCCTTAAGTTTGACGTTTGTTTTGTAAATAGTAGGATGAAAAATTTTCTTAATTTTGTCACTCTCCGTAGGTCCCACATCAAAAAAGCGGCCCCTGTCAGCATGTCCAAGCTGCTGAGTCATGGCTACGTGGAGGACAAAAAGAAGTCTTCCAACGATGATGACACCTCAAGTATGATATTAATCTTGGCCACTTCATCATGAGTTTGGTTCTCGGCAACATGCCAAACGGGCTGTTTTTGTCTTGTTTTGTAGGTGTGACGTCAGAGCAAACCAGCACCATCGCAACTGAGGATGTGGACAACCTGGAGTAGTGCGGCGGGTCACTATTCTCTTTTCTCTTCTACCACAGCCACTGACTCTATATTCACTTATGCAGCGGAATGAGCCCTTTCATTGATTTGCTTTGCATTGCTCTGGAAAAAAAGCATTTATTTCATTCATTAGATGGGATGATCCAGTTTGGCTTTTGTCATGCGATTCCCCTATTTCAATTTGCAAGTTGTGCAGAAGTACAACTCGCTTAGCGTTTTTCTTCCCATTTTTTTTAAGCATGCTCGCAAGCTGCTCAGTTGGTTGGCCTAATTCCGTAAACAACGAGTGAGTCCGTCCTTAATGTGATTGTGGTAATTTATTAACGTGTGATTTAAGTGAGGTCAGTTACTCTGTGTTTGATGTGCCTGTGCCAAAATTTCTATGGCGGCATTGTGTTACTTGATATTAAATATAATACTCAAACTCTGCTAAAATGTTCTTGAGGATGTTTTGCATACCTCCAAAAAGAGGTGAGCATTGAATGTCCCTGTAAACGCTGTTTAATTTTGAAAGTGTCTTAACTTAAGCGAGGGTATAGCGTCTGCAATGTTTGGCTTTCATGACAAACACTCTGTTCCGTTGCGCTTCTCTGTCTTTGGTTTGAGTGAATTTGGGAACTATATATAGAGAGCAAACATACTGAGGCAAGACCAAAACAATTTGGGGTTTCCTCTCTTGTTCTCCTGAGTCAACTTCACTGCTTTTAATACCCGTTCAACATCAATCTGTAAACGTAAGTGACAAATCCAAATCCTAGTGGGACACTTGATGTTCAAATAGAAGATGGAAAGGAACGTAACTTTCTTTCATTAAAACTGTCATGTTCTAAAATACCTGCGTCTGATGTGATCCCTTGTGTTACAGCATGTCAAGAAATGGAAAGTACTCACCAAGTCTTGTTTTTATTTTTGCAGCTTGTGTAGATTTCGTCAACTGCGCACCTATTAAGGAGGTGAGTAGGAGCAATGTTCATTTTAATGTTTCCTGGTTGGCGGTCATAGGTCAAACTAATTATTAGGGTTAAAACGTTCACTTTGTTTTCCAAAGGCTAATCTTGTTTTTTATTTGTTTATAAAGAGAAGTTGTAGCAGATTCTAACAGCGCAGTTTACGGCTATTTTTTTTTTGTTTTCAAACTTTTTCTTTTAAAAGTATTTTCAAATGTTTAAGGTGAATGTTAAACATTTGGAAATAGATTCAAAAAAATGTTATCAAAAAATATTTCAAGCAATTAACTCGGGCATGAGTTAATTGCTTGAAATATTTTTTCTCAACATCTGATTTATATGAATAGTAATGACTAGACTTAGATTAAAGTAATACGTTATCAAAAATTGACACAATTTTTTTTGACTGGAAAACTAAACATGTATACTAAAACGTCTCATTCCAAGAGCTTTATTGCCCTCTAGTGTACACTAATGGAATAATGCAAATATTTTCTACCAGTAAAGTAGTAATGATCATTACTCTGTCTTTCCGGGTTCCAAATAAACATTGGGAGATACATAATTTGAAGTTCACATTTCACGGTAATGTTGGTAAAAGTCTTATGGTGACAAATTTGCCAACTTTTAATGACAGTGATCATCAAAAAAATTAACGCATTGATGTAAACATGTTCAGTCTTCTTTTTTTCTGTAAAACGAATTATAGTTTGGGCAATGTACGATTCTGGCTAAGACTTTTTAAGTAGACCTTGGGATATTGCTGCTTAGTGTTATGTTCATTCAAACAAATGTTTCTATAGTTACACGAAGGAGGGTATAATGAAACATTATAAATAATAGATTGCCATTTTCCCTTTTCACAGTTTGATTTAAGATTCATTATCGTCGTTAGAGGATGGGATAAGAGGACATTTATTTAGTATGTATTCAACTTTTTACAGCGTTAGCTTTTATTTTGGTCTGAGTATACGAGGAAATTCATACCTGTCAACTTGTACGTTTTACACGTATTGTATACGGTTTTTTACCATTTAAAATCATGTACGCCGTACACCGACTTTTGTACGGGGATTTTTTTTAAATCGCCAATATTTATGTAAACCGATCTCAACAAGTCCGTTTTGGCTAAAATCCACATAGTGTCGTAGGCTGGTAGCCAACGACGCTACTGTCATTGATCGTTACTATTGTCACTGTATATCAGCGAAAAATATCCTCGATCGTATGTATTTTTTTAGTGGTGCGTACGGCAATATCGATAAAGGGTGACATGCGCATGCGTAGATATACATAGGGTAAATATCGTGGAAGTAAGCATGGAGGAGCCACCTAGTAAGAAACGAGTTACCGCGAGTAAACATGCGTCGTACGTGTGTTTGTACGGTTTTTTGGGGGGTTTGTACGAATCATAATCATTTATAAGGGCAGTTAACGGCAGAGGTTGACAGGTATGGAAATTGATTCTGGCCCATATTAGTATTCTGCATGTGACTTATCCAGAATTTGCACAAGTGAGACAAAAAAAATGCCTTCCAATTCTAGTATGACCTAAATCACGTTTCCCCAAAAAATAAAAACATAATTCTATAACACACGCTTGCAAACTCCCCCTGCAGGCGTGAATCGACTCGGCTAAGAAAGCCATCCATCGCCGCATGGTGACGTCACGCCGTCGATCGGTAACACTGGCTCGGCGGTTGGTGGGCGGGCGGCAGATTTTGGCGTGGACGCGCCGCCGGAGGTTGAAGTGCATACATCCATATTTGCGATTAAAAGCTGTGTGCACGCAACTAGCGAATCCCCAAAGGCGCATGCATCTAGGGCTATATTGAAAATGCGGCCGCTGTCACGGACAAGGAACCCATTGGGAAGGATGTACGCCTAACAGGACAGAGCTCGCCAGGTGTGGCCTGCTTCCAACAGCGACATCTGGCCGGGTGAGTCGCACCGACAGCCGCTTTGCCGAGGGGGGAGGCTCCGTTTCACCTCCGCCGCCTTCCTGAATGAGTCGGCGACGACTTCATCCTTGCCTTGCCGGAGGACGCTTCTTCCAACAAGATGCCCTCTTGTGCACTGTGCATGCAGTCGGTGCATAGTAGGTTATATATGACTATAATGCTTGCATTGCATTGAGTGTTGCCGTTCTGGCCTGTAAAAAAACATACCAATGCCAGGAACCAAAGAACAATAAGAAGGATGACTTTGGGGTCAATTTGGCCTGCTGCATGTCACATTTAGTTGAGAAGGATTTGAGGCTCTGTCAAATTTTTGCAAGGCATTTGTCACCTTGAACCGGTGGTTGTCTTAATTTTTTTTTATCAGTGTGTCCTGTTATAAAATCTACATGATACTAAAGCAGGTGTTTGGAGAGCAGTCAATGAGGTTCATTAGTGTGTCATCATAATTATATATATATATATGTTTTTTTAAGTCATTTGACAAACCCAAAATGCTGCCTGCTTTGCGTATACACAAATATGACAGGGTCTCCGTTTTCTTCGCAGACGCTGCCTCAGCAGTAGCCCAAGTCTGGACCTTTTAGCCAAGCAAAGATGGAGGAAATGGACTCACATGCAGACGGTCCAATGGCGAGTGGCCGCAGCAAAACATCGGACGCCAACTCCAATACCACCAATAACCTGCTGGCCTCTGTCAAAGAACAGGTGAGATAGCAACATACTTCTTCTCTTGAAATTCTTCCATGTGACTGCCACAATTATTTGCATCTTCTCACTCTCATTTTCTTTATAATGAAGAAGTTGCACTTCTATGAAGAGCTAATTTAAATGTACAGAGCAAATCGGTCCCAAGTCGATCCTCACTGTGTAGAGCACGTGTCAAAGTGGTGGCCCGGAGGCCAAATCTGGCCCGCCGCATCATTTTGTGCGTCCCGGGAAGTAAATCATGAGTGCCGACTTTCTTTTTTAGGATCAAATTAAAATTAAGAGTGTAGATGCATATTGCATTTCCTAATTTTCCCCTTTTGAATTAATAATTGTCATTTTTTTAACCATTTTTTATGTTTTTAGTTCAAAAATCATTTTTTAAATCTAAATATATTTTTTATAAAGCCAAACTAAACATTGTTTTAGATTTATAAAAATAAGCAGGGCTTTTAATCCAGTCCTTTTAATCCATTTATTAAAAAAAAAAATCAAAATATTATATCTCAAATGGTCCGGCCCACGAGATATTAAGTTGACGTTAATGCAGCCCGTGAACCAACCCATGTCTGATAACTTTGGTCTGATGGGCTGATGTGTTTTTTTTCCGGGTACTCCAGTTTTCATCCCAAAAACATGCAGAGTCGGCTGGTCGAACACTATACATTTCTCCTAGCTATGATTGATTGTCCATCTCCTGGCATAGGCTCCAGTACGCCCCACCATCTATGATTTCAAAATTAATTGTACTAAGCATTTTTGTCTTTTTGTGGTTATCTATGTTTTGACTGCTTCATTTATACCCGACAATGGTGTTATCAACGTCAAAACTTCGATTATTTCAAAATTATTGCTCGCAACATTTGTTTTAAGTGAAATTCTGCACACGCATTGCATCTAGAGGGCACCATATATCATCTTGACACTTTCAGAGGCCAATTCTAATAGCAGCCAATTACAGCTATGTTTATAGTTCTAGCACTTTTTTCATGTTAATATTCAAGGGGTAACGATACTATATCAATCTGATTTGAGACATTGAATAATTAAACAAAGGCCCAATCAAATCAATCAACATCACTCATTATTATTTCTTTTAGATAAGCAGCTTGGTAGAAAATAAACATTTTTAGTCAAACTGTCAAATATATCAAAATTGCTTTTTAATTTTTGTGTTTATTCAAGTGAAGTATAATTGTGTTTAATCTGTACAGAATATCAAGTGAAATCGATTAGCGGCAGTTGATCAGAATCAGAACTCAATCACGGACAAACAGTGTCCAAATATTGATATATTTTCATGAAATTGGTCATTTATAATCCTAATAAATCCAAAAATATTGAAGTGAGACAATTACTGAAAAATTAAAACAGCACATCAAGCATTTCTACCACTACTGTGCTGAAGCCCAAAGGATTCAAAAGTAGCAGTGATAGGCCTTGAATAATAATATTAGCAGTACGATCAACATAAAGCTGATGCGTATCTAAATTATGTTTTCAAGTTGTTAATGTATTATTACGTGTTGCCAGTAGCTTCAAGGACCCAAAGGTTGCTGCTGTGTGTCGGTTTATTATCACAAGGTATAAGCAGCCAGCCCAGGTGGCCTTCAATCAATGCCACAACGTTGCCATCAGCCGCTCAGAAGTCAATATTTCACTCCGCCTGGATAATGTAAAGCTAGTAATCTTGGATTTGATGGAAATGAGGAGCAATGTGATCAGATTGTGAGCACGATGCTCCAAAAAACAGCATGCAAACTCAGAAAAACGTCTTGATTGGGTTCAATAGACCCACCTTGGGGTCTGACATGAAATGGTCATTTCATTCTTCAAATTTCCATTCTGGATTAAATTGTAAAGAGAAAAATTCAAAACAGGAGTTACAGTTTGAACGGCTAACACGAGAGTTGGAGGAAGAGCGTCAGATTGTGGCGAGCCAATTGGAGAGGTGCATGCTGGGAGCCGAGTCGCCAGTGGCTGACAGCAGCAGGTAAGAACTCAACCAAAGAAGTCTAGTAGAGCGTAACTAAACTTTACATTGTTGGAATTTCATTCTTTTTTTATTCACAGTGAAATAATGTATCACTCTTTCTTTCTCACTTGAAGCTCATCTGAGAAATCTTTTGCTTGGAGGACAGCAGGTATATTAGGCCATCACTACATTTGTACATTTAAAGAGAAACAATACATAGAGTACATTTCTCCCAAGAAAGTGTCTTATTGACCTTGAATGAATATTTTTTTTTACAGGAGATCCACATGGCATAGCTGCATCTGCATGTCAAGGTCATCGTATGGAGGCAGAGGAGGGTGTCTACCCACCTGAAGGGGACCGTGCGTCCCTGCATGACAGTGAGGGTCTGTTTCTTGTGCACCCGCAGTCATGCTTGGAGATAATACCTGCATAACTATCAATCACAAATTCAAAAGATTGAAATGTTGCTGTAATGTGGCATCACAAAGCAGGTGGAAGCAGAAAAAGACAATGTTTGGTTGATTTTTAACCAAGCCCCCTTTTAAAATTATTGGGATATTCTAAAGTTGTATAAGATATGTCTAAAGTTTAAAAAAAAAACATAAAAAACATCATGACAAATGAAAAGTGTTTAAATAAGGGCAGGAAGTGAATCTTGATTGGATGAGGGATGATGGGGAAGTAGTCACAGCTGTGTTGGCCTGGGCAGGGCTTGGTCACAGGGGTGGAGCCACAGCTCCATGTACCTGTAGAGGAAACGAAACCACATACCCTCCTACATAGTGTGTGTCCAGGCTAACAGCCGTAACACTCATTTAGATGGTTTACTTATTTTCCCATTGAAGAAGAGGAGGCCTGTACACTAAATGGCTACGAAAGGAGGAGTTGATGGAAAGTAAGGCCAGGGAACCATCACCTGGATAGAATCAATGCGTATTTCCATGAAAATGCAGAAGGGTCTTTGAGGATAACAGCTAAACAGCAGCAACCGCTATGTCTTTTACTTGAAGAATTTTTTTTGGGAAGACTATAATTTTGGGGAGAGTGTTTTGAAGAGCCTACAAAAAGTGATCAAACAGCTTTTCGTTTATCATGTCACAGCATCACAGGACCGTCATAAGTTGAGAAGTAATCACACAACACAATGAGTAAAGCTTTGATAACACATTTGCTCTGATTTAAACTCCTTCCCCTGTCTGAAAATAAAATAACATCCCCGGGAAGCTTCGTAAGTAGGCCATGCCGTGAAGCTGTTTGCACAGCGCACATTGTTCCCATTGAAGCATTGTGGCTTAATGCAGATAATCACGTTGCATCTTTCCACTCAAAAAGTCCTTTTACAAATTTAAAGCCGTGTGAGATCAAATGCAAATGACGAAAAAAAGCCAGTGACTGTTGACTGATGCTCTCTGAGCGGGTGATGTTTCCTCATCTTTTCGCAGGCTCGGCTCACATAACTTCCTATTCAGACAGTGGCTACCAGGACAGCAGCGTTAGTTACTACAGCAACCAGAACATTGTACGTTCCGAGCCACGCGCCTCAATGTCGAGAAGCCCAAGAGCTGAGGGTCAAGCATCTGTGCAGGTAGGAGAAGTCTGACTGCAGTAATACATTGTTGCATTTGATGAGCTTTTTGCCTTGTTTTGGACTTTTTGTACAGACATTTGCGTTACTTCCATATGAGGGAGTTGACGTAGATTAGCAGCAGGGGTTCCATTCCGCATAAATATTTATAAATAGGAATTTATAAAGTAAGTAGGTATAATTGTTTTTAATTTCTCAATAGTAAGAGACAAGAGATTCATTCATTCATCCTCTGATCCACTTATCCTCACAAGTTGCAGGGGGTGCTGGAGAACTATCCCAGCTACCTATGGGCAGGAGACAAGTACCCCTTATAGTGGTTGCTATCACTAACTCAATCACATGCCACATACACACAAAAACATTTCACACTTTCAGTTAAATCTATGGAGACTAGAGCGACCATGAGAAGAAGGGGGAGTACCCGCAGAAAACCCAAGCGGTATGGGGAGAACATGCAAACTCCACACAGGATTTCACAAATGCAGTTTGATGTACACAATAAATACAGACTCAGTGTTTATGAGAGCCATAATTGACATGATGACATCAACTTTTGGAAAAGTTCAATAGATCTAATTTACCTTTGAAAACACCCTATAACTGGCTCCAAAGCAGTATGAATGTAGCCTTGAAATTCTGGTGTCTTCTCAGGCAACAGGCCGGATGCTGCGAAGGATGGCATCCCTCCCTTCCAGGAGCCAATCTCCCGGTGGCGCTGCTGCTGGCACCATCTCCCCCTCCCGCATTTCATTACGGACATCCCAGGGCAGCACCTATAACTCCCCCATCCTTTCCGAGCCCAAACCGCTGGCCGCCATCTTCCCCGGGACCAGCATGCCACCCTCCTGCCCGTCGCCCTCCTCCCCTGGCGAGGAAAGGGTCGTCGGCCGTCTGGGCTCCACTCTCTCCCTTATCGAGGGACGGGGTTTGCTGGGGTCACCGTTCCGCTCCGGGATGACCGCGGTACCTCAGCATTACGGTGCCACACTGCCCAGACAAAGTCAGTCGCTGGCCTACGGAGCTGACCCGTACGGCCTGTACCAACGGAGTGCCCTGCCTCGCCCTGACAGCCTCATAGGTCAGTTACATTATCAAATTTTCTTGAAAATAATCTCCTTCCACCCGTTGACGGCGATCAATGACAGCTGCCAGCCATCTAGGCCAAAATGCATAGAACGTTTCTCATGGTCAATGGCAGCCAATGACTTAACCTCACCATGCCAATGTTGCTGTTTTTCCCAGTCCAAATACTAGCAGATTATCATGACAACAAAGTTGTCCTTTTTAAGCATACAAGCAACAGCTGGTGGAGATTTGCAGTAGCCATAGCATTGCGGCAGTTGCAACATCACCCTTTGGTCACTTCACTAAGCCTCTCCCACTGACCCACATAGCGAGGTCTCTACCACAAAGCCATCATCAGCTGATTATTATCTGGCAAAAGTAAAAGGCTTTAGACTGGCATCAGCATCTGTTTTATACTTGATTCTCAAGCAAAGCACTCTTTCCTCTTTTATTTTCCACGGCGTGGTTGTCATTGAGGAGTGCACACGCACTCCTGCACCCTTTGTATGCATTTTTTTGTGTGCCAGAGCATACGACTAGAGTAGAAGGACTCGCAAGAGTGCACTTTAGAGGCAACGAACTACAAAGAAAAGCCTCCTGTTCCCTAGCTGAGTGCCTTGCTTCTGAGTGGCCTAATACTGTACATTGCCCAGATCCTAATTCGAAATAAACTGACAACATCATTCTAGGTTACAAAGACAAGATCAGCTATAAACTAAATAGAATGCTGTTGCTCAGAACTGGTGCAGTTGATTTATCAACAAGGTGGAAAAAAAACGTATATATGCTCTGAAGAACAATTACTAGTGTAGTGTCTTTTAACATATTTTTACCTAAATAAATGTGCATCCGCAGGCCTTCACAGCTCATATGCCGGTCAGTCGGGCCATATTGACCCAGAGCTGAGAGCAGCGTTGTCTCCAGATTCTCACATGACGCCGATTTTTGATGACCACGCTTTCCACAGCCCGTTGTATCACAGCCCCACCCAAGAACTGCAAGGCCCGCTCTACGGGACAGGTGCAGGTACTGTAAGTCTTACAATCTTGTTGGGCCTTCAAAGTCCCACTGACATCGTTTTCCACATAATTGAATCAAGTATAAAGTATTCAAAATGCAATATAAAGATGTCACGGGGAGTATGGAGACCGACAGGCTTTACGCAGTCATTGGTCGCACAATGATTTGTTGGTTATAAATTATAGTTTATACCAGTCTCGCTATCTTTTTTTAAATTACATTTTAATATTTCTTAATACCTTCCTTTTTACTTTACTTTGTACTTTATACTTTTTACTTCAATGATGAGTGATGAGTATGTTAATCCTTTAGTCCTTTTTTTATGTTTATGTTTCATATGTACTGTTAACGGATGCACTTTTTTATATGTATCGTATCTTGTGCTGACCCGGCCCATCTGTCAAATTTTTAAAGTCAATGTGGCCCCCGGGCCCAAAAGTTTGTCCTGGTTTAGAATGTGATAAGTCAGAATATAAGTGTATATAGTTGAATATAGTTGATCATTCAAGGCCAGACGACCAGTCATTAATAGATTTGGTGTCTATTGCTATCAATGGAAGTGAACGAGTATTCCTATTTATCATTATTATTTTTTAGGCGTGGCGTCCCTCCGTCGAGCCACGAGCCATTGCAGCACTCTGCCATACCAAAGAAGTAGCTACGGGCTAAACAATGCAGCCGTGTATGTCGACTCCTTCACGATCCCCGGTGAGCCGCTCTATTCGCATCAGCACGCCGAGCTGGTGGAGCGGATGGTCACCCGCACGCCATCCGTCGAAAGCATCCACAAAGACCCCAGGTGCACCAAAAGAAATATGTGATGACATTTTTTTTCGGGTTTTTTTTCGAGTTGAAAACTAGTACTTGTTGTCCTCAATAAACACACACACACACACACACACACACACACACACACAATGGAGGACAGTTGCTTAGTCATATTTTTTGCTGTTTTGTTTTCAGACATTCGTTTTTTTTTTTTTTTTTAAAGAATTTGTATGACTAACATCACAGGTGTAGAACAAAGATAACATACTTAATTTGTCTTTTTGCTTCTCTTGGCACCAAGGGAATTTGCATGGCGAGACCCTGAGCTGCCAGAGGTCATCCACATGCTGCAGCATCATTTCCCGTCCGTGCAGGCCAACGCGGCTGCTTATCTACAGCACCTGTGTTTTGGAGATAACATGGTTAAAGTGGAGGTGAGTTGACAGTGGTACAAATGATGGTGGACATGTTTCAAAATCAACAGCAGCATCCAAAATTGGCTCAGAAGACAATTTGCACCTTGTTAACCAACAGAGAATTGTGATTTAGCATTTTTTTATATAAACAGTGTAATGTCATAAATGAAGAATTGTTTTTATTGAAAAGGAGATTTAAATGATACCTTAGTAAGCAATAGTCAAATTAGCCTTTGCATATAAAGTTAAGAAACCCTTACATGTTTATCAAAAAAATAATAATTATGACTGAAAAGTGATGAGTTTTTACGTGTAATTTACTAATAGAATATAAAATGTCGTGTGTATTAATGCATTTTAGTCTGTGGTCCCAAAAGTGCATTCTCTGTGGAATCCTTACTTTACTTTTGTGAGATGCTGGCAAGCAAACTGAGCCAAAGCACCATCTGCTCGAACTCCAATGCTAAAGAATATTTGTGCCAAACTCATCTGTCACTCAAATTTATTAAATCTAATTCCTGTGCAAAAAAATAACTACATCACAACAGATTTTTGTGATAGGGAAACTTAATTTGTTTGTCTGATATGTCTTATGTTTCAAAGATTTTTTTTCTAGACATTTTAGAATATTGAATGAAAGATTTGTTCAATGTTTTTCGAGCCTTCGAGGGCGAGATTTTTCTTCGAACTGGTTTAATCCAGGTTATGCCTTCCATCCGATTTGGGGGCATCATAAGGGGGTATACTTAAATCATTGGTTACTTTGCAGGTGTGTCACTTAGGAGGCATCCAACATCTGGTTGATTTGCTGGACAACAAGGCAGCAGAAGTACAGAAGAGCGCCTGTGGGGCCCTGAGGAACCTTGTGTATGGGAAAGCCACAGACAACAACAAGGTGGCACTGAGAAACTGTGGCGGGGTCCCAGCACTCCTGCGCCTCCTCAGAAAGACTACAGACAACGAAGTCCGCGAGCTGGTGACTGGTAGGTTTAAAACCAGGGGTGGGCAAACTATTCCACAAAGGGCCGCAGTGGATGTGGGGTTTCGATCCAAAATCCAAAGAGGAAATCTTTCCAAAAATCTGGTATCTTACAAGTGTAATAAGTGGATTGCAGTCAGGTGCTTCTCATTTCCACATAATCCTCATTGGTTAAACTGTCTGTGCTGGATCGGTTGGAACAAAAACCTGCAAACACAGCCGCCATTGAGGATCGGTTTGCCCACCTGTTTAAAACATTAGTTTAAAATCTTTCACCTACCAGATATAGAGAGGAAATCTGGGTAAAAAAAATATTCAGAACTGGTCCAATATATGGAGTGGCAGGAATTGTTGTGTCTTTGAGACTGACTGTTGTGTTTTGACTGAGTGTGGGTCAGTTTGGATGCGAGTAAATGTGTTGTTAAAACAGTGTGCCAGCTTTTCAGCCACACCGCACATACTGTTTGATACCTGGAGACACCAGATGGCTCAGAGTCGCCAAATGATTCACAGCTCTATTTTAAAACACAGGGAAAGTTCTTATTCATTTTGCACCCTGTATAAGACACTTGTTTAACTCCTTGACCATGCTAGATGTCCAATCCCTTTTAAAAGGGAAGAATAACAATGAATAATCAATGATGAATGTAATGATCAAGGTCTTGTCTAGCTCTCTAAATACGAGATTTAAAAAAAAACTGTATTTCTGTTTTGATATCTTGTAAATTAATTTACTTTTCATACTAAAATGCTGTGCATGTGTATATGGATGCCAGGTTTCATTGTTTTATTTTTTTCAAAATGACCCAAAATAGTTACTTGTACCTTTTAAAAGGTCAAAGATGGAAACTCACCTGTACTGAATTCTTTAGGGGTCCTATGGAACCTCTCCTCTTGCGACGCGGTGAAGATGACCATCATTCGGGACGCTTTGACCACACTGACCAACACAGTGGTCATCCCCCACTCAGGATGGAGTAGCTTGTCACAACGTGAACAACACAAGATCAAGTTTCAATCCTCCCTACTGCTGCGGAATACCACCGGCTGTCTGAGGTGAGTTGCACACCTCTAATAGGAGCGTACAAGCCTAGATGAAAACCTCCCTATTGTGGAAAAAAAAACAGCTATTTCATGACTCAAATATACAAATCAAGGGCTATTTTGATGTTAGTTAAGTACAAAAAGAAACATAATTTTACCCGTATCAAAGTACCTCTGTAGGAATCTACACAGATACTTTTTGGGTAAGGGGAAAGTTTTTTTTTCTCGAAAAAGTTATGTTTTTGAACAGCTGCAATGTGGAAGTTACCAGATGTCGTAGCAAATCTAGCACAATAGTAAAGGTGAGATCTCTATGCTTTTTGTTAACATTAACAGCACACTGATGCTACTTATTTTTTCTTAAACATTGAACACATAGATCTATTATGCAAAAACATAAAATATTCCCTGTGTGAATGCTTTTAATTAATGCTACTCTACAACATAACAATTAAAATACCCTAAAAAGGCAATAGTGACATCATTGTGAGCTACTGAACATTGTTCAAGCCTCTTTGGTAGAGAATGAGTCAACTAAAAGTTAAAAAAAATGAACAAAATAGTCTCCAGCACCCCCCGTGACCCGAATGAGGATGAAGCAATTCAGAAAATGAAATGAGATGAGATGGGTTTTACTTTCCACTTCTGCATACCAATCAACAGAATAGAAAAATGAATAAAAACACTAATAATTCTAAAGCCACTTGTTAAAGTCTATCTTAATTTTGTCTGTGTGAACGTGTGCCAGGAACCTGAGCTCGGCTGGGGAGGAGGCAAGGGGGCAACTGCGTTGCTGTGAGGGTCTTGTGGACTCACTGCTCCACATTCTCAAAGCCTGCGTAAATACCTCAGACTACGACAGCAAGGTGACACCAACACACACCGGCCAATTGTATTTACTCAAATAACAAGTCAAAATAGAAGAAAACAAAAACATAAACAAAAGGAAATTCAAAATGACTTTAGTTGAGAACCATTAGTACCATGTTAACAAATCTTTAATCTGTCATTTTACCAAAATTTAAGAAAAAAAAAACAGGAAAGGGCCACAATTTTCAAGTCACAATGAAAATGTTGACTTAACCCCCTTCAGATTGTGGAGAACAGCGTGTGCACACTGAGGAATCTTTCATATCGGCTGGAGGTAGAAATGCCATCCTCTCGTCTCCTTGGCAACCAGGAGCTCGACACACTGCTGGGGTTCTCCTCCACAGCTAAAGAACTAGACTACATCTGCTGGGGGAAGAGGAGACGTGGGAGGAAAAGGACTGACTGGCCAGATGAAAAAGTACAACAGGGAAAAAACAAAACAGATGATAAGACAAGTTGTCATGTTTGTCTTGTGCTTGAATTTTCAGCAGTGGGACGGTACCGGGCCTATTCCAGGCTTTTCCCAGGCTCTGAGAGGTGCTGAGCTACTGTGGCATCCATTGGTGGTCAAACCGTACCTAAACTTGTTGGCTGAAAGCTCAAACGCCGCCACTCTGGAGGGTTCTGCTGGATCTCTGCAAAATCTGTCTGCAGGAAACTGGAAGGTCTTTAAATAGAATCATGTGATCTGAATTGTTAACTCTAACTTGCTTCATCCTGTACACTAGTTCTAAAAAAATCATGTATGTATACATCAGGGTAGTCCCAATATTCATAATGTTTCCGTTTTAAATACTGAGCTAGTTTCAGGTTGGCTTATTCAGTAGGGATGTCCCGCTGCTGATTTTTGACTTATTAATTGCTTAAAAAAATTTCAAGATATGTTTTGCCATTACCAGACCATAGTTGTGTGTTTAGACCAGTAAAAATAGTGTGACCAGCAATTGACTAATATATACATATATATTTAAACTAAGCCCTGCTTTTACCTATATTACACCATGCTCTGTTACTATATGCCTAAAGAGCTGTATTCTCGCTCAGTGAACATATTCGCCCTCTGGTTTGATTTACAACAGCCGAAAAAGCACAATAATACTGAAAACACACAAGTATTTGATCAGGTCCAACCTTATGCCCAAGTCTGATACTGTCCGATCCTCAAAAATTAGCGACATTAGGCGTGTTCATAGCTGAGCTGGAGCAGAATAAAAATAGCTCTTGGGAGGTATATACAAATGTGAACATTTGATGGACAGAGATAGACGTGTCCATGCCTTTTTTTTACAGTCTCCTTAGAAAAATACTTGAATACTTGAAGGACTTGTCCAGTAAGAAAACGATGAGCTTTTCCCACAATATCTTTCAGACAATAAGAAACTGTGAAATCCAGATATTGTTAGCCCCCAAACCTTTATTTAAATACTTGTTATTCAGGCAAATATACCTAACCTTTAGTGGACTATGTAATTTAAGCCGAAATCTAAAAAATGTTGAAAAAGCTCACGATAGAATGTGTAACCCTTTAATTTTGTCTTGTTGCTTGATGTGCAGTTCTCAGCTTACATCCGAGCAGCAGTGCGCAAGGAGAAAGGTTTGCCTATCCTGGTAGAGCTCCTGAGGATGGATAACGACCGTGTCGTCTGCTCCGTCGCCACCGCCCTACGCAACATGGCCCTTGATGGACGCAACAAGGAGCTTATAGGTAAGCTAAAATAATCGGACATAGGCTTTGTCATCATCATTGACTCAACAAACAACAACAAAAGCCTAATTGTCATCATACCCAGAAACTGCGTTTGACAATTGGTAGTGCTTTTCCATAAGTTGCGTTTTCTCAGCAAAAGACCCAAATAAGTGATAATTTTGGACTTGCAATTTGGCATTCTGCCATTATGGATACATCACATTACCCCCCCCCCGAGTGGATCACTTACCTTCTTCAGTCAGCCAGTAGGAGGCAGATCACCGCCCAACATCTTCATATTACCTCACCCTGAAGTTATTACACAGAAGGGATTGTGTGTCGTGTTACCGCAAGTTTAGAGTCCTGATGGATCTGGGGAAAAAATAGTCCTTAAGCCTATTTTTACAAGAAAACACATATGGGTTAGAGTTACACAGGGACCACTAATGATTGTTTACATCCACAGGAAAGTATGCCATGCGGGATCTGATCCACCGACTCCCCGGCGGAAATCCGTCAGTGTTATCAGACGACACGGTGGCGTCCGTTTGCTGTACCCTGCACGAGGTGACCAGTCGGAACATGGAGAACGCCAAAGCTCTGGCTGATAACGGCGGCATCGAGAAGCTGGTGGATATCAGCAAAGGGAGAGGCAAAGGGTGCGACACGTGCGCTGATGGAATTCCCTATTTCAATGATTTTGGGAGTTTTTGCCATCTTTTTGCAGGTACTCAATGAAGGTCATGAAAGCAGCCGCTCAGGTGTTGAACACACTGTGGCAGTACCGAGAATTGAGGAACCTCTACAAACAGGTCAGAATGGCATGAACGTGGAAGCGGATATATTTGGAGCGGGAATTTAGAGGTGACATCTGCCATGTTTCTATGGAATGGGAAACAGGACGGTTGGAACTACACCCACTTTGTCACACCGGTCTCCACCCTGGAGCGAGACCGCTATCGCTCACAGCCGACACTCCCCACCAGCCCCATACACATGCCTGCCGTCATCCAATCTGGTGAGAGAACCGCTTCTCTGTTTCCCAAAGGTTGTTTCAGTCAGGTCATCATCATATTGTTCTTCTTCAGGTGGAAGCGCGACATCTTCACCGGCCATGCTCGGGATCCGCAGGCACAGCTCCAACTACCCCAGAGCACAGTCGTCTATGCACCTCGACACTTACTACGCAGATAACAGTTTACACAGACATCACTACACAGGTTTGTGTGAATTTGTGCAAAAACATGACTGGTTTGGTACATTCCAGGGTTTCAGATAAAATTTTGTTTTTGTCATTTTTCAGGGTCCGAGAAGAAAAGCGCATATTTCATCGGCACGTACAGTTCACAGTCTGGAGATGAGTTGAGAAGGGCACAGGTAAGAAAGGAGTAACGCAAAATGGTTCTCAATAAAAGTCTTTGGTTGCCATTGATGGTAATAGTCGCAACTTTGGTTTGGTTTTGACAGTTTACACATGCTGGTTTTGAAGTTAACTTGTAATCACACTAAATACTTCTATGGAAATACTACTTCAGACATAAATATAAATCCTTTTAGAGAAAAAGAGGAAATATGGCTAAGACTGAGTGTTCTTTTTGATGATATATACAGTATTGGCTTGAAATGCAGCTGATCTAACTTGTCAGTTTTGAGACACAAGTTGTCTTTGAGCCTGTTTTTTTAATTGACATCAGTGCTTATAAAAAAACCAAGTAGTAGATAAAATTCCCAAGCATTTTCTAAACCTCTGTGGAGAAAAAAATGCATATATACATACAAAGCCAATATGACCACTGATAAAATTCAGCAAAAAGTGTGACATTCTTTACATATTTGCTTAAAGCTTGACTATACAGACAACATAAATGTATTTTTCAATGCGTGAAATGCCTGGAGATACTTTCTGTTGTGAATGGGCAGGATTATATTAGGACTCAAACAATTTTGCTTTTTCAGCACCCAGAGCCATTCTACGATGAACCCGACAGGAAAAACTACAACAGACTTTACCTTTCGTCGCCACAAGGCTACGGGACGGACCAGTACGAGGACGACCCAGTCCACTTAACCCCATCCTCAGCAGACGGTTACGTAAGCCAGCCGATATCTTTCAAAAGCAACACCAACTATGTGGATTTCTACTCCACCACACGGAGGCCTTCAAACAGGGCCAACAAGTTCACAGGATCTCCCGACTCTTGGGTGTAAAAACATACACAGCAGTTTGAGCTTGAACAACTGCAGGTGAAAAGTGAATGGTGGGTGCAATAGGGTGCTCGAAGGGTCTCTGAACCATCACGTATGCTTATACTAGACCTAAAGGATGAACCAAAACAGAATCAGGTAATGGCATCTTGTCTTATACTGGTGAACTTTTCAAGCAAGAAATCGGTGACCAGCTAAAAAGCTTAATGAAGTCATTATTAGGGTCCAAAGAGGGATGCTCAGAAAGCCTACACGTATGTTGTGATCACTGAATGCAATTTGTTTTCTCTTCGGTACGTGTAGTCTGTTGGCTTCATAATGTAAAAAACAAAACAAAAGAAAAAACAGTCTATGTTTATCATATATTTATATAGCGGCATAAAACTGTTTTTTTTTTTAATATATACAGGTGTGTTCAAAACTATTTAACACCCACTGCATTAACGTTCCTGCTACTGGTAACCAATTAAGGTCACCAGCATCTTGG